>NC_142190.1:505000-617500 GCF_026936395.1 Plectropomus leopardus | reverse complement strand
CTGAGGGACACATCTGTCTCAGTGAGGATTTAAGGGTTAATGTTTGACTCAAAGTACATAATTATATGATCAAATTGCGTGCACGGAGCTGCAGTGTCGCCGCACCTCGACAGGTCCGACTGCACCGACTGACGTCAGCGCTCTAATCCACAGCCTTTATTCAGCCGGGACTCGTTTCACGGAGGACGTTTCTGCAGGTCTGAACACGAACACAACGACCGCTGCTGGTCCTGCTGCAGTTTCACAACAGCCGAACAGACGGACTGAATTTATTTTCACGTCTCTGAGGGATTCGCTCTGGAGCAGTTTCTCAGCGACACGCTGCCAACGTTTGCTCTGCCAGATTCTCCCGCAGCTATTATCCCCGAAACTAAAAGAACCACTGACACCCTCATCCTCCCATGTTAGGCTTTTCTTGTATTCAGTTGGTTTTATTTTTTGTTGTCTTTTTTATTTCTCACCATAATTTTAATCCTTTAAAGCCTGAATCCACATCAGTTTTCCTCTGCGTTCACACGTTTTTAAACCTAATCAGCAACAGAAATATTATAGACAGATGGATAGACAGATAGATAGACAGACAGACAGACAGACAGACAGATAGATAGATAGACAGATAGATAGATAGATAGATGCTCTCCTTAGAAACGTTGTTTTGGGTTCCTCTGAGATCCTTTCAATCTCCTGAGAAAAGTTTGTTTTATAGCAAAAAGCTTTTTAGTTCTTTTGCACAACTTTGCGTTCTCCCAAAGTTTCGAGTACTCTTGAAAAACCTCTGCATTATCCTAAGAAACTCGCTCAAAAACTTTTGAGTTTTCTCCAAAAACATTCCCATGAAAACATTTAATTTCTTTGAGAAGACTTTTGCATTTTTCCAAAATACTTTTTCGGTCCTTCCACAAGATTTTCACGTTCTGCCAAGAAACCTTTGAGCACTAAAAGTGTGTGCGTTTCCCTGAGACAAGTCCTTAATTCTCTTGTAAAAATCTGAAGTCTCCCAAGAAAACTGAACTTTTTGGCAAAACTTTTGCAATGTCCTGGAAAACTTTTGAGTTCTTTGACAGATACTCCTGCGTTTTCTTGTGAAAGGTTTGTGTTCTCCTGAGATACTTTTGGGTCGTCTCAAAACTTTTGCTTTCTTGCTTCCAAGAAACTCTCGAGTTTTCTTGCAAAACTTTTGGACTCTCCTGAAAAAGCTCCTGAATTCTCAAAAAAACCCAAATAGCTAAATTGTGGTCTTCGAATAAATTTTTGATCACATTCTCCCAAGAAATCTTTGAGCTCTCTTACAAAACTTTTGCATTTTCTAGTTAATCATCAGTTAAGGAAAAGAGAATCGATTTATGATCGTTCGTGTCTGACATCAAAAACATGAATGGAGTTGGATCTGCTAAAATCGAACATTTAACATCAAACATTAGATTGTTTTGGTGTTGGTGTTTAGACGATAATTAAAGTTTTAGAGAAAATATCTTAAATGAATAAATCAGAAGCGTTTCCTGACGTTCATCTGTTTTTGGTCTTGATGTTTCTGACGAGGAGAAAATTCACTCCGCGCTCGTTTTGGACAAACTGTTGTTCTAAAATCTGATCTTTGTTTTTCTGGCTGCAGCTTCAGACTTCGGCTCTGTCGTTTCTCAGCGAGACGGACAGAAGCTGAGCGCGGCGTCCTGCAGAGTCGACAGAGTCGTCAGAGCGTCTCTGAGCTCGTCTTTCAGTCCGCTCAGATTTCGGAGTTTCAGGATGTTTGTTGGTTTTTAGTGAAACTGAGACGCCGCGAAAGTTTGACGCCGCTCAGATTAACGGAGCTTCTCTCTGCAGAGCCACGTTCAAACAAAAACCTGTTTCCTGTCGTACCACGGTCAGCGTGTGTGCGTGTGTGTGTGTGCGCATGTTTGTGTGTGTGTGTGTGTGTGTGTGTGTGCATGTGTCAGGGTTGGTACGGTCTTGAAAGACCTGGAAAACATCACAGAATTTTCAAATAGTGAGTCCCACGCTTGTAAAAGTTTTGGAAAACTAAGTTAACCCTGAAAGTTTTGGAAAAGTCCTGGAATTTTATTCCACAAACCTGTAAAATAACACGGTGTGCTCAAGAGCCGTCAGAAATCTGGAAATCTAACGATAGTTTCTGTTTTTCACAGTTTCTGGCTGCAATCATGATAGTTTAGATGATTATTTAAAGAAAAAGCGTTTTTCCCCTTAAACATTTCCAAAAACCTTTCCAAAAAGTTTTACAACAAAAATGGACAAAATGGTCTGAAGAGCACATACTTTTCAAAACAGATTTTTTCAAAGAATCGCCTTTTTTTTTCTTAAAGCCAAAATAAAAAAGCCAAAAGTTTTTTCTTTAAAAATTACATACAGTTACATTTTTTGAAAGAAAGAGGAAGAAGATGAAGATGATGAAGATGATGAAGTTTCTGGCTGACAGATGGTGACATTTTGTTGATTTTGACAGAAAACAGGTTTGGAAGGCATGCTGTCTTTAAAATTCACCCAAAAACATTTTCATAAAAAGGATTGAAGAGGAAAAGGAAGTCACTGACGCCGACATTAATGTGACATGAATCAGCTGTTCAACAGCTCGACGTGTCACAAGGTCACACACAGACGACGTTTCACAGCTTCTGTTCGTCACATTTTGTCAGCATGAATAGTAGAAACATTTCTGAGTGTCAGATGTTAATTTTCCTCTCTGATCCCTAACAGGAAATGAGCGACATCAATCAGCTGTTTTCGCTGCGCTGTGAGTGACCTCTGACCCCCTCCGTTATGAAATCAGAGATATAAACGAGCGTCTCCTCACCTCTGGACAGCTTGTCAAAGTCCACGTAGAATCGCAGCATGAGGGAGCCGCTGACGAAGCCGACGGCCGGGCCGATGGAGGTCACGGCGAGGAGGATCCCTGAAAAACAAACAAAAATGTTTGTCCGAGCCAAAGTCCTCAAAAGGCTGAACCTCTTTCCTGCTCTGACTCTCCGTCGAGCAATTAATTTATAACAACCCACCAATGTTTTTTGGTGTTTTTTTGATGACTTTTCCTCTTTCCCCTCAGCTTTTGTGCCGCCTAACGTGTGTGTCTGTCCCAAAGAACACGAGCTTCTAGCAGCACTCTGTCATCACTTTAGGCTGACGTGCTGCCTAACACTCTGAATATTACGCTCTAGGTATCCCTCTAAGTCTACATGTTACGCTCTAGGTATCCCTCTAAGTCTACATGTTACGCTCTAGGTATCCCTCTAAGTCTACATGTTACGCTCTAGGTATCCCTCTAAGTCTACATGTTACGCTCTAGGTATGCTTCTGTGTCTGCTTTTGACGTTTCAGGATGCTGCTACCATGATGTCAACACGAGCGTATGGTGGGATGACGCTGCACGTGGTTATGTTTAGGCAAAAACTCAACACAAGCATTTGGTTAGGGTAAGAAAAAAACGCCATGCTGCGGCAGGATGATACGGTCGGTGTCAGTTGAGAATCAGGTGGCACCTGTCGTGTCTGCATGATACACCGCTGGACAGCGTCAGGTTGAAACGCTGCCTAACCACCTGTGCAGCATGTGTGTTTGTTAACATCCCGGCGTTGGCATTTCTACAGAGTATTCCACAAAATTCGTACATGAACCCACATAATTTGGGAGGCTGCAATCACATTACCAATGAGGGAAGTAAAGAAGGATCACAAAACATGAGACTCTGTCACTGTTTTTTTCCCTAAATCGAACCACAGTCATTTATGTTGATATGTCATATTCAAGAACTCTGAGAGCAACAAAAGTCTGATTGTCCTCACGTCTCTAACCGTCGCCGCTCTCACGGTTTGATTAAAATACTCGAGTAAATTTAAGTTGATTCTGGCTGGTTAAAACTCGTCCTTTTCACTGGATATCGTAGAGTTTCGTGATCGTACCGAGGTAGAGTGGGGAGTTCTTCCTGCTGGCGTAGTCGTCGATGTAGGAGATGCCGAAGGGCTGGATGGGGACGGCTCCGATGCCCAGCAGCAGCTGACCAAGGAGCAGCAGGGGGTACACCCACTGCTGGGCGCGGCTCTCCGTCCGGCTGCAGCTCTGATTGGAGGAGGAGGTGACCGGGCTGCTCTCTGATTGGCAGAGGCTGGAGTTGAAGGCTGCTGGGAAACAGACAGGGAGAGTTTAAGGGCTGGTTTCATAAATAAACCAGGAGTCGGCTTAAATGTGGACCAGTTCGACCAGAACATTGATTTGGTTTTCTGCAGACGACACTGTGCTTTATCCCTGTGCTGACTCCATCATGACGCCACCCGAAATCTACAGCTGCCATTTCACCTCCTTCAACAATCCTCCACAATCTGAAACTGTTTCTAAACTCTACAAACGCTGAAGGATTCTGTTCACAAATGCAAGAAATATTGTCTGTGGAGCATTGAAATTCATTCTGACATTTCCATAATAATGAGAGTGCAACGTTATCAATATCATGGCAATTTAATTTAAGATAAACTTGTTTAGGGCTGCTGGAATATCATACTGCACTTTTCAAATTCAAACTTTAAAAAACTATACATTATCATTTTCTACTTTCACTGAGTTTAACCAACATCAGTCCTGATATAAATATCAACTTTTAAAGAATTTTAAGCCTTTAAATGCCAGTTTCTGTCATGATGCCACTATGTTTTTAGAAGAAATGCTCATGAATCCTCCCCATACTCTACAGAAATCAGTAAGAGTGGATGCAAAGTGGTTCACTCGTGTGTGTGTGTGTGTGTGTGTGTGTGATCTCACAGCTGATGCGGTCGGTGTATTCGTACGGTCCTCCCAGGAAGTGCGGCAGTGCCATCAGCAGCGAGGCCAGGCTGGCCAGCAGAGCTCCGCCCCCGATGAACCGCGGTCGGTGAACTCGACTCCCCAAAAAACTGACGAACACGATGAGCACCGTGTTCCCCACCTGCACACACACACACACACACACACACACACAGAGATGTAGATTTGGGTGATCTGTAATATTTGGTTTCGTTCACACCTTCCTGAAATGTGACAGTATGTGACGTGTGAATGTGTCTCGGGGAGCATGCTCACTTTCAGCTTTCCAAATGAACAAATACACAACATAAACCCACCAACTGTTCACAAAAGTCATACTCTGACACCCATTCTCGTGATTAACCCTTTGAGACGTATGAACGTTGAGTTTCTGGTTGTTAGTCGGGCGGTTCTGGTCTAAACGTGGCCTCAGATCCTGCAGGTTTTCTCTCAGCGTTCACAGTTCTGACGCTGAATCTGAAACCTGAACGTTTGTCCCGTAGAAGCTCTGAGCGACGTCACAGACAGTGATGAGGTCATGTGATTATCTGTCAACAAACAGACAGGAAGCGTCCCGCTCTCACCTCGTTGAACGCCGCCAGCAGCCCGGACTTCTGGCTGGAGAGGCCGTAGCGCCGCTCGATGGTGGAGATGGAGCTCTTCATGTAGCCCGACACCAGCAGCTGCGCCAGCTGCAGCAGACTGTGACACAACACGAAGACCTGCAGACAGACGGAGGACAGGAAGAGGACGAATGACAGGAGCCGACGCGGCCGCCTCTCTGCGGGCGTGCTTCTGTGTTCAGGTTTAAATGATTAAATGACTCTGCGTTAAAGATTTAAAATGAATCTGAGCAGCAGAAACAACCAGTGAGTGAGTCATGTGAGGCGACCTGCGGAGAGGAAACGTGTCCATGTTTGACCTCAGGGAACAATGGCAGGATGGACTTCAGGACGAGAAATCAGACGCTCAAAGAAAAGACTTTGTGTCCGCAGGTTTGTCAGGGAGCCTCTGACTCCTCACTGGGAGAAAATACCGTCTCTCAATGTTTCTGTTAACCACCGATACCTCACTTTGTTCGTTATTTCATCGTGGATATGTTTAGTTTAAACACCTGTGGTTATGGTTTGGAAACGATCAGGATTGAAATACAGCCACAGATCCGTGAAAAACACGTACTCTTTATAGCACAGTCTTATATCTCTGACAACAGCAGCCTTTAGTTGTTCTGTCCCTGATGGACAAACAGCCCCAGATCCCTAAAAAACACCCAAATTTAATGGCCAAAACATAGCTGGAAACACAGAGGTGACTCCCTAAAAAGACACTCGGTTAATCTAGCTTTGTGTCTCCTCGGTGTCCCACTGTCCAGCGTCCCCTCCCCCTCCTGATGGTTTAGCCTGACACTGAATCACCCTCTATGCTGACGATATCCGATTCTATCTTTCATTTATGCCAAAATCTTTCAACAAATTGACTCCCTTGCTGTTGGGAGACGGGAGACGTTTGGTCACGGATCGACGCGGCGCAGTCAGCAGAGGAAAAAACACTGGCATTCTGCAGACCACAAACACATCTGTACATCTCATTCGTATCATGTCAGCGTCTCTGAAGTGCCTCAGAGCTGGTGGAGGGGGCGCCGGAGAGACACCTGCAGAGCCGCAGACTGCTGTTCAGCACCGGCCAACCACGCAACTGTTTGTCACGATCAGTCCAACACGTCTCCAGCAGCTTTTTAGGCACCAAACGTCCGAGTTTTTTAGACCCGCTGCTGTTTTTCCACTGATGACAGATCACAAAAAATACATTTATCTTATATCACGCGTAAATGTATTTGGCAATAAAACCTGATTGTAAAATTGTATTAATTTGGTGTAAATTACTGTTTCCTTTTGTCGACCTGTTCAAAAGCTCTGAGAAGTTTGGGAGCATGACTCTCCGGTTCATGGAGCGTTTCTGCGTTTTACTTTTCAAACTTTCTGCCAGACAGAAAAATATTTTCCTGCGAGTCCACCACATGTGGACTCAGCAGCGGTTTTTCTTTTTGCTTGATGTGAAGCACAAACAAACCTTGATGCTGTTGAAGGGACTCCGGCGGCAGGCGGGAGGGGGTGACCTCACGGGGTCAGAGGTCATGGCGGGGTCGCTGGCGCCCATGATTTAATGTTTCACCACACAGGCTGAAGAGCGGGACGAAGTCTGTAAAACACAAACACAAGTTTAACCCCCGCTGATCAAAGACCTGTTTAACATCCAGACTCGGATCATGTGACAGTTTTATGTCTTCACTTTGAGCGTGTCCTCGTGTCCTATTTGTCCGTGCAAAGAGTCTCCCAGAGCGACTGTGAGCGCGCAGGAGGGGCGTGCACGTGCTGTGTGTTGACACAAGGAGATAAGGCGAGAGTGAAAGCTGCAGGCGGCAGGAGCCCCGAGGGTTGGACGGACGCCAAAAGGAAAATCACTGTGGGACAAAAACAAGAGAGACTCAGATTACAGCCTGACGGTTTCACTATTGTTAACAGCTGATATTAACCCTTTGAAACCTGACTACATAAGTTTGTTTTGGTTTTTTGGGAGACCAGAAACTTGCATAGAAATTCTAAAAAAATAGGGAACATTTTTCCCGATTTTTTGGATCATTTTCTGATAACCCTCCCCTCTTTTTGAAAACTATTTTAAAGTAATTTTCTCCTTAATTTTGTGTAATTTTGTTGTACATTTCTTGAAAAGTTAGAAGGCAGGCTTTCTGTAAAACATTTGACCCTTTTTATTATACAGGTGTGTGAAACGAAATTCCAGGGCTTTTCCCCTAAAACTTCCTGGGTGTATCTAGTTTTCCAAAACTTTTCCAGGCCTGGAAATTGCTATCACAAATTCCATGACTTTTCCAGGTTTTCATTGACCATACAAACCATTTCTTATTTGCTGAGGGGCCGATGGCGGTTTATGAGAAGAATATCTGCTGATAGTGATGTGCGGCTGATAAATCTTTGCATCTCTAACGTAGTTCTGTGTTTTATGATTCATTACACCATTTATACTTATTTTACTTTTGTTTTTTGTTTTTTTGTACTTAAATAACTCAGGAACACAACTGTGCCCTTCAGATCTCATCTACTCATTGCCGCACAGAATCAGTTACTTCTGTAATATTCTTCCCATCATGCAGTGCGGTCAGATAGTTATTTATCAGTCATTTTTAGTTATTTATTTTATGAGTATCTGGACTAAACCATCTTGTTTTTAGGAGAAAAGAAAAGGAGGCGGAGGTCGGCCTCAGAGGAGCAGAGAGGCAGAGATTTCTTATCAGCAGAGGAATGTGGAAACCAGCAGCCGACAGTTTTATCCAAACGAGCCGACCTTCAGCCCACCGACAGACGGCAGAAGCACCGTCACCGATCTGAAAATAACGAGGAGCTGTTTGTCAGATACAGCCGCTCTGATTGTTTGAACTCTGTTGTTGTTTTGTCTGTGTGAGCGCCACAACTCTGTGAACGCTGATCCTCCGACTTTTCAGACAACATTTTGCTGACAGGTTTCTCCTTGACAACATCAAACTGACTCATTCAGTGTTTCCTGAGTCCGTTCTCATCCAAAAGTCTTCAAATAACGCAACTTTTGCAGTGCTTTGGGCGAAAGATCCCGACGCCAAAAGCCACCTTTTGCATCTGCGTGATACGCTGCTGGAGTTGGAGCTGTTAGAAAAGCAACAAAGGCCTCCAGAATGACTAAAAGCACTCAGTTCGCCAGAAGCAACCGTGTTCGGCGATATGAACCTGCGGGAAAAGCACTGCCGATTACATTTGAATTGTTATTTGGTGTTGAACAGCGGTCTGCTGCTTCCCGTCTCCTCAGTGTCATACCGTCCACCGTCCCCTCCACCTCGTGATGACACCGTCAGCTCAGATTCGTCACTTTAGGAACATTGATGTATCCCAACACTGAAGCGATTAAATCACCCTCTATGCTGATGACATCCAGCTATAGCTTTCATTTATGCCAAATTTTTTCAACAAAGTGACTCCTCTGCTGTTTGAATTCGATAAACGCAGCCAAGTCAGCAGAAGAAAAAAAATTAAAATTTCTGAAAAAAAAACAAAGTCAAACTCAGATACGACGTCACTTCAGAGACCCCGAGACGAAACGCATGAATGTGGCGTATTTGTTGTTTGCAGAAACATTCAACGCCAACATTTCTTCTGCTGGTCGGGTTGTTGGGTTCTTGTGTTTCAGTGTTTGACAGCAGCCTCTAGTGTCCCTCAGAGGAGCTGCAGTGTCCTCTGTCCCTCGGACCGTCTTCACTCGTGCTGTTCGTCTTTCTGACAGTAAGAAGTTTCGCGATGGAAGTTTGTCACCTATTCACTGCTTTAAAAAACGTCTCCCAGTGAGAGACGGAGATTGTCCCCGTCTGAAGACAGATTTACTCGGTGACAGAGTCTTAGGTAGCGAGCTCAGCATGAGGAGGCGGGGATCTTTGCTGTTGCTGAGTTTCTCTGCCACAGAACTCCAGAATTTGAGATAAGGGTAAATGTTTGAAGTTACGTAACGTCACACTGAAAATCTGGCGTTTTCACATTTTATTACTCGTCTGATCTACGCAGAACTTTTAACTCTTTTTTTAAATTTAGGACATAAATTATCTGAGATGTACAGAGGAAATACTTCAGAAATACCTCCAAACTGAGCGCAGTACTTTTGGGTGTCTGTGACAGCGAGTCCCTGAAGTGTCTGCAAACAACAACACAGCAGCACGATTCCACGCTCCCTCTGACACTGACTTCAGAAGCAGCAGCAGAGTCCCAGTCCTCCCAGTCCTCCCAGTCCTCCCAGTCCTCCTATTCTTCCCAGTCCTCCTATTCTTCCCAGTCCTCCCAGTCCTCCTATTCTTCCCAGTCCTCCTATTCTTCCCAGTCCTCCCAGTCCTCCTATTCTTCCCAGTCCTCCCAGTCCTCCTATTCTTCCCAGTCCTCCCAGTCCTCCTATTCTTCCCAGTCCTCACATTCCTCCCAGTAAGAAATGACTGTCTGACTCACTGTGAAAGCAGCAGCTCGCCTCCGTTACTCTGTTTGCCTTCGCAGAGTTTCATTAAAGCAGCTGCAGTCACTCAGCAGCTGACAGACGATCTGCTGAAGCACACAGCGAGGAGGAGGAGGAGGAGGAGGAGGAGGAGGAGGAGGAGCAGGAGGAGGAGCAGGAGCTGGAATTTGAACTCTGAGACACTCAAGTTGGTCCAGCTGCATTGTGAGTAATCAGGGCTCCTGTAGGTAGATTTAGACTTTTTTAATGCCACTCAAAATTAAAGTTAAGATCAATTTTCTAACAAATAAAATTAAAGAAGGACAATTTTATTTTGCTGAAATATTTATAAAACATTTGGGAACACATATTTATGAAATGTACATAAAAAAGTATATATTTTTTGTCCAGTGAAAACTTTAGGGGAGAAAAACAACCATCTTTAGAGGGAAACATTTAAAAGACAATGAGCAGATGACATTATCATAAAAGTGATAGCAGCATAGATAGCATAGTTTAGCAACAGAAGCGAGAAATATCTGCATTTCTGGACGGATTTCTTTCGTGTTTGTGACTCTGCATGAGAGACTCCACTGAGTTATAAATGTCAGAGAGGCGACTGATAAAGTCTGAACTGATCTGTGGATCAAACTTTGGCACGGACTCATGTATGTCGGGATTCTTGTGGCAGATCAAAGACCTGGACTAAAGTGTGAAGGTATAAAACACGTATCAAACAGGATGCGAGGGTTAATAATTAGATCAACAAGGAGAGAAGCAGCAGAGACTTCAGCTCAAACCTGGAAACAATCTGATGAAATGAAACTGACAGTGAAGTCCTGTGACCAGCAGGTGGCGCCAGAGTTAATTCAAAGGTAGTTTTTTCACCCTGCAGGATCAGCTTATGTGACGTTTTCCTCTTTATCAGCACCGATTGGCTGCAAATGAGCCGTGATGTCACAGAACCCTACAGGTGTATCCAGGTGTCTCTTTTTAGTAATTAATCGGACACGTCAGACCTGTAGAGAAAGCGTTACCTTGAACCAAAATTACCGAACGGCTTCTGTTCCTGAGACACGACGCTGGATAACAAAAAACAAAATGAACTCAAAGTGAAGCTGACCTTTGACCTCTTGGATATAAAATGTCAAAACCTTATGATTTTATCCTGTTGGTCCTTTTTGTGCCAAATTTAAGGAAATTCCGAGAATGCGACAAATGGGTAAAGGTGACCTCTGACCTTTGAGCACCAAAGACTTTAGAAATCCCTTTCAAGAGAAAAACAAAGACGAGGTCACATTGACCTTGACCACCAAAGTCTAGTCAGGTCATTGTTGAGTTCAAATGGACATTTGTGCCAAATTTGAAGAAAAACCTTCTAGGTGTTCTTGAGATATCTCGACCACAAGAATGCAAGAAATGGGTGACCTTCAACCACCGATTCGAATCTGTCAGTTCTCTAGTCTAAGTCGAAAACATTCCCATCAGGTCTTCTTTAGATATTGCCTTTTGAAAAGAAGGTGGATGCAAGGGAACAGTTGCCTTGACCTTCAGCCCCAAATTATAATACTATTCTAACCCTCAAATTGCGCAAATTGAAATTATGTATACCAAAAATGCCTAATGAAAACACGTCATTTTCCAAAAAAATGCAAAAAAGTTTGTAACACTGTCATTACGTGGTATTTCAGGCAATAAGAAAAAGCCATATTTTGCAAAAATGCAATGGAAACACTTTAACAGCTCATATGATGTGAAACACCAGGTTTCTGTAACGCTGCTTTATGGACGCCAACCGCCAATGAACCCGAAGAAGAAGAAACAGAACAACAAAGTCACATGACATTCTACAAAACATGACTCGGTACGTGAGGATGGAGGACGAGACATAGAAATAGAAATAGAAATAACCCCGCTGATGTTTTGGACATCCATCGCCATGGTTACTGTGATGTTATCGCCAGTGAAGTTGAACATCACTCAGATATCAGATCAGATTAACGGCATCCTTAAACATTTTGGCCAAACAGACAGTACGATGGAAACTGAGCGGTGCAGTGAAATCCTCCTGATGAATCCGATCACATCTGAACCCCCACGATGTCTCCAGATGTCTCGCAGTGAGACGGTTTCTGTTTACAACCAACAAAACATGTTCGACATGAAGCCCTGACACTAAACCAGAAGCTTTTATGGGGAAAAAACCCGCTGTGATGGTTTCTCTGCTGTTTACAGCATTTTCCACAACTTCCTGTTCCAGTTCCCAGACACACAAACAATCTGGAGGTTTTTAACTGAACACACAAAGCCGCATCTGCTGAGAAGCCTGAAACCAGAAACCAGAACTCCCTCAGATCCGCATCATCATGCACCGATACAGAAACAGCAAAGTGGCTGAGATAATCTCCGTAAACCTGCACCAACTTCACTTTTGCTTCGTTCTGTCAAAACAAGATTTTTTCAGTTTCCTCCTGGAGGTGGACTAGTTTAACTATCATTTCTTCAACCACTTTTCTGGAAAAGGTTGGCGTTGTGATATTTGAAAAAAATAAAAAGGGGAGGCTGAGCGCAGAAATGTGGGTTTTCATTTTGATCACGTATTTCTTCCTCCAGCCCGTTTTCACTCCAAAGTCCTCGAATACGTCCTCTCTGTCGGTGCTTTTGGTGCTCAAGTGTACAAAAGCCACCTGATGCGTCCGCCTGGACCGCAGCTGGATGCATCAGGTGAGAAACACGTCCGGACAGAGTCGGTGGCGTTGTTATTACACGCTGACGGACAGCCAGCTGCACCAGGTTGTGTGGGAGTCCAGGGTTCACTCTCCTCACCAGGTGCCTCTTTTATCTAAACGTAACCATCCATGACTCTGCTGCCTCGTCCTAAACTGAACCTACGTAACTTTACCTTCCTAAACCGAACTCATGTAACTTCACTTTCCTAAACATTAAATACAAAACTTTACTTTAATAAACTAACCTACGCAACTTTACTTTCTAAACCCAGTGTGTGTGAGATCACTGCCCTGAACAAAACTGATGTACATCTACTCTGTGAAAACTCTTACTCTCCCTAAACTGAACCGGTAGAGGTCTTTTTGGAGGATATCTCTGGAGCTGTTGTATGAGGATATGTCAAGTGTGTCAGTAATTTTATGAGAAATCCTGGATTTCACTTCTCCTGTAAAATCTGTCCTCATTACATTATGCTGTTACTGAAAACATTTTAAGACAGTTAGTTTAAGCTTAACAACTTTTGTGAAATTCTCTCTTGACTAAAAGCGAGTGCAGTCAAGGCACCTTTTATTTTTTTCTTTGGATAAATACATCTTTGTGACTTACTTTAAAGACTAGGATTAGGCTTATTTTAATATATCGAGGAGGAGCTGGACAGAGAAGATTAATGCATTAATTCACTTGTATATAGAGTTTGGACAACTATAATAAACAATACATTGTGCTGCTCACAAAATATACAGATAAACTTTCATTTAATGTCTAAAATCTGTGATTCTGAGGTTGTCACTGGGGTCTGTGGATCACGTCAAAAGTTCAAATGAACTTGTCAAATGTCACAAGTCACCTGAGAAAAGTAAAAGTAAACTTCAATTCACCCGAGGAGCTCGCTGCGTTTGTTTGTGGTTACAAATTTAAAGTTTGTTGCAACTGTTGCATGCTGGGAGCTCAGGGGGTCACATTGCCCCCTGATGGTCGACCAGAGATCATTAATGAAGTCCACCAGGATCTGCTTCCTTACAAAACACTTATCAACAGTTTCTGATGGTAATTAGCCCTCTGGGAGCAAAGAGAGTGGTTCAGTATCAGATGTTTATCAGAGTTCAGAGGATAACGCTGATTACAGGCGATAACGAAAGCTCCCACGAGCTACAGAGACTCAAACTGCTGGTTTCTGACATTATTGAAGAAACAAACCTACATTTCATCAAACTGTGGAAAAAAGAGGTCCAAACATATTGATCTGATGAAGAAAAATCTGCTAAAAACACTTCAAGAAGCCAACTGACATAGTATTTGTTGGCTTTGTACATTTCTGCAAACCACAGATTTGTTACATTTTCACGTTGTTATGTAGTAGATACATAAAAATAATACTGTTGTTTACATGCTGTTAGGTTGAGACACTTAAAACAGTAGGTAATGGTTCAGAAAACATCATGTTTTAGCTTAAAATATATATTTTTGGTGACACAATCACAGTATCTGGTCGCTGAAAACCACCCATGTTGGGGGCTACAAAGCGTCCGTTGTGGTACTATCCTGACTGAAACACAACCATGACTCGGGAAAAAACAACCACCTTTTGTGACACTATTTCGGGCACTAACCTGTCTCTGCACCGGACACATGGAGCTGAGAAAACAAAGACTTTGTCTATGCTATAAGACATACAAAGCTGTGTTTGTGTGAGAAATACCAGAAATAAACAAGAGTAACATGAAGCGCATCGACCACAAAATCACTCCTGCATGAGATGATGAGATGGACCGTGGACAGAGGGCTGGGGTCTCTCCAGAGAGCGTCTTCATGGCTGTCGGTCCCTGAACGGCTCACCGCAGCTTTAATTCTATTAACCTGCTGGTCACTGAGACACCTGGGAGCTCATCCAGCCCAATAAAGACAGGTATACAGGGACCGCAGCACACACAGGCTCAGGGCAGCCTGGACTTTGATCACTTATTGATGCCAGATTGAACTAACAGACTTCATGTCCTCTGGGATAAAAGAGAAAAGCACCAACCAGACTGATACCAGCTCAAAGCTCAAAGCATCTGTGATGATGCTGATGATGATGATGATGTGTGTGTGTGTGTGTGTGTGTGTGTGTGTGTGTGTGTGTGTGACTTGACATAAGTAATGCCAGCATGAATGCTGAAAGGTCCATACTGGTTTTGGAGCAACATATGCTGCCATCCAGGTGATTCGTTTTCAGGGACGTCCCTGCGTCTTTTATTAAGACACACTGTGCAGGTGTTCCAGCATCGTGACAGAGTTCAGGTACTAGACTGACCTGCAGCAGTCCAGACCTGTACGCCACTGGACACGTGTGCAACATCATGAGGCACAACATACGACCACAAAGAGCCGCACTGATGACAAACTACCAAAACCAGCTGACTTGCATTCAGCCTCTGAGGATCTTGGGGCAGTTGCCCTCTTAGCCTTAAGGGCAATAAAGCAATGCCTGCGGTGTCGTTTAAAAAAATATTTCATGCATCTTTATATTTTCTGTGCCCTGTAATCCCTAACAAGAGTCACAGGTTGCACATACTATTATCATGCACCTGTGAAATGTGCACTGAGATCCATAATTATCAAAAAAATAGTCTAAACCCTAGAATATGTGCACAGCAACCACACCACCACGCACCACAGATTTTACCAAGACTTTGTTGGTACAGACTTTGCCAAAAATACACATAAACAGGCCAAAAAAATAAATAAAACGGCTCTGTAACAACACTGGTTTTAATCGCTGTGAAATAATGACACATAGATGAAACATACAGTTTACTTTGCAACTGTTAATGCACATTTGTACTTTGTATGCATTGTTGTATTTTTTTCAAAATGTTTTATCTTTCATGATATTTCGATTGTTCGGATTGTTGGATGCAAAATTAGCCGTCCTGCTAACTCCAAAGCATATTTACATCTATATTTTAAACTGATGTTGTTTTTTTTGTTTGTTTCTTAAATAGAAAATGAGCTTCTTAATGCCAACATGCAATTTCTGATTGATTGTTAACTCAGCGAGGAGAAAACTGGATCCAGACGGAGTTTTCTTCATTTCTTCAATTCAAATGTTACAGGTTGGAAAAAGCCTCATTCAAGTTTAACTTCAACTACTTTGTCATTCCTTGTTCGGTTTGCTCAAAGTTGTAACAAAAGTCACGATACAGAACTTGTCTGATCTCTAAGCCCTCGGGGGCAACGAAGGAGCCACATGGGGATTTCCTGAAGAGAGAAACTTTCCTCCACAGAAGAGCTTGTTGTTGATGAGTTCAGCTGGTGTTGTGGTGGGAGGTCGGGGTTAGCAGGAGCTCCCCTGCAGACTTCCTCATGACACTAATTAGCAAAAACTGTCACCGTAACAACAGCAAACAAACAGTGAGGTCACAGTTACATTAGTCAGCAGGGAGGCCTCAGACCACACTGAAGCAGCCATCATCTTTTTGTCTGTTTTTGACCTTTAATCCAAAGTTTCTGTAGTGCAACAATCATTTAAACATTTAGTCATTCTCTTTGCCAGAGAAACAGTAACCTCAGCGAGTTTTTAGACTGACTCATGATCCCGAGGTTCAGTCAAATGACAGTATCAGGACCGGATAAAGACATTTTGGAGCCCTAGAAGAGATTGAGATCACCTGAAGGACAATGAGAGTGGAGCGGAGACACCAACTGACAATGATAGTGGTGCGGACGTTCAGAGACACCGGTGGAGACACCGGCGGACACTGGCAGAGCGGACACTGGCAGAGCGGACACTAGCAGAGCGGACACTGGCGGAGACACTGGCGGAGATTGAGAGCAAGCAGACATTTGGAGAAATTCTGAGATACGTCCCAAAATCTTTCATATGTCAAAAAAATCCTTGAAATGACCTAAAATCCTTAAAACGTCCTAAAATCCTACAAAATAAAATGTAGAAACATGTCCGGGGCTGCTGTGACTGGCCCCTGGCCTCCTGTAAATTTGCAGAAGTGGTCCCCAAACAAAGCAGGATGAGTATTTGTACAAAAGGCCTCACCTGATGAATTCGTCAAGTTCGACGAGTTACATTCACTGTGTAATAAATTGTCATATTTTGGTAAAAGTGAAGATAATGCTTTTCTTCAGCATCTTGGAGATGCCATCACGTTACTTCCACAACAACAAGCAGCCGGCCTTCATCACTCAGTCGTTGCCTATGGTTACCAGCTCGAGATTGCATCACCGTCTCTCTTAAATTCGTGACAGAGGTCGGGGTCCTCTTGTGGAGGGTCGGCCGGTGAGTGTTTGCTGTCTGGAGGCACAGCAGGAGAATTACAGGTAAACTGAAATGTTTCAGTGTTTGAATCACTGCACTGTCACATCTCTGCTCTGTGATGTCCTGTTTCTGGTCTGAAAAGACATTTTTCTTCTTCTCTGATTTGTTTCAGTCTAATGGAAAACTACACGCTCAACAGCGTCACCCTCCACATGGAGGGCTTAACGTTCACAGAGGTTTCAGTGTACCCCGTCTTTATCTTTTTCTTCCTCTGCTACCTCTTGATTTTGGTGGTGAATGTCGGCATTATGGCCCTGATTTTCATTGACAAAAGCCTCCATCAGCCCATGTATCTCCTCTTCTGCAACCTGACAGTTAACGACATCGTCGGGAACTCTTACTTGGTTCCTCGTCTGCTGATCGACATGATGAGGCCTCCCGCCTCCCGCCTCATCAGTTACTATGAGTGTGTTTGCCAGGCTCTCTGCTCGCACATATTCGGCACCACGTCCCACACCGTGCTCATGATTATGGCGTTTGACAGATACGTGGCCATCTGTGACCCGCTGCGTTACCCTTCAATAATGACCAACAGGATGGTGATCAAGCTGACGGCGTCCGCCTGGGGAGTGGCGTTTGTTTTGGTCGGGATTCTGCTGGGTTTGACCATACGGCTGAACCGGTGCAGGACTCTGATCACAAACCCTTACTGTGACAACGCCTCGCTGTTTAAGCTGTCCTGTGAGAGCGTGTTCATTAATAATGTTTACGGCCTCACCTTCACCGTCGTCTTACTCGGCTCCTCTATCGGCTCGATGGTCCTCACCTACACTAAGATCACAGTCGTCTGTCTCACCAGTAAGAACAAGTCTTTGAACAGCAAAGCTCTGAAGACCTGCAGCACTCACCTCTTTGTGTATCTGATTTTGTTCTTCAGCGGCATGCTCACTATCGCCCTGCACCGCTTCCCCCAGCACTCAGACTTCAGAAAACTCTCCGCGATTATGTTTCATATCGTCCCTGGAAGCCTGAACCCCATCATCTACGGAGTCCAGTCCAAAGAGATACGAAAATTCATGTCACAGTTTTTCCAGTCCGGAAAGGTTTTGCCATCATTGTGATGCAAACAAAATAAATGAAACACCATCATAACAAAGGTATGACTGTCCAGCTAAGTCTGTGTGATTCTGGTTAAAAGTCTCTTATTAATTAACTGATGCATTTTGACTAAGTGGTCGGATCCCTGATGAAGACTCTCATTGGTCTATCCATGAAATAAAAAAAATGGTTTTTAATCACAATCAGTCAATGCTCTTTATCCTTATGTGACTTTTTGCCCTATCCTGGAAGAGCACTTGGTTTTAACACTTTACACCTCCTGTCTTGACTCTCTCTGTAATATTATTGTGTTTTTCTTTTCTTTCTCATTTTTAATCATGAAATTGACATGGATGGGTCTGTAACAAATTCATGTAAAAATACTGCCAGGATGAAACAGTAATGTAGTATTTTGAGGGTCTTTGGGGGCAAATTCTTACAGTGATGTTCAGGTTCGACACTGTAAAGTTGTGCTAAGATTCTGGCAACGTCAATCAGCAGAGATCGACACTAACAAACTGCTGCAAAAATATGGCAGAACTCTTACAATTATGTATAGGTTTTTTTAAAAATCTGTACGAAATTGTAAATCTTGATGCTTTTTGGCGCCAATATTACACTGCAAACCTCAAAATCTCCTGCAGAATACTGTAATACATTTAACTGTAATATGATGTTGGAGTACTTCATGGTATTGGCACTGTAAAATCACAGCAGGGTCCTGGTAACTACAGCTCCAATAGCAGTTTTTCTGTTATTTTCCAATGTTTAAAACTTTTAATCATGAAATTGACATAAATAGGTCTAGTTTGTATTAAGTAATTAAATATCAGAATATTTTCCTCGTCACTCAGTCAGTCTATACCCATGATGAATATGGCATATAAATGTTTAAGATGTTTATTTGTGTTTATATATAAAAATAGTCTTTTACTTGATTTTGGGGGGAAGTCCACTGTGTTTTTCTCCTGTAACATCAGTTTTACTTCTATGATCTGTTTGCTATTTTAAAAAAAAGAACATTAAAAACACTAGTCTGTTTATTTGACGCAGACGAGATTATTTTAACAGTCTGCTGCATTCATTTGTGTTACATGTGTTAATGGTATGCCTACAGAGATTCAATAATATAATAAATAGATATAAATAAGAAATAATATGTCATGTGTATTTATTATCACTTTTATTATTATGACCTTATTTTAAAAAAGTTTGGATGCTGTTAAAAGAACGATAAAACAATTTGCAATTTCCCACCATCACAGATGCTTTGAGCTGGTAACAATCTGGTGTTCTTCCCCTTCAGCCCGAGGACATAATGTCCATGATTTCCAAAAAAAATCTCAAATGTGACTCTATCTTGAAAAATAAATAAATAAATAAATAAGGTGTGTGTGTGTATATATATATATAATAAAACCGTATTTCTGTTAATGTTCTGGATACACTGATTCCTGTACCTTTCTCATGTTTCTGCAGTGAACATTCAGCACCGTGCTTTTATATTAAAAAAAATCAATAAAACTGATTTTGACTGAAATAGGCCAAAACTTTGAAGAAAGAAGAACTGGCAAAATATTTCCTTTAAAAAAAAAGATTGCAGAAGATTTTTCAAGAAATAAAAACTGACCTCACTATTAAAAAAAAACTATATATATATATATATGTATATATATATATATATATATATATATATAAAGAATCACCATTTTTTATAAGAATGTTTATTAGGGCCGCTCTGTATGTGACTGTCATCACTGTGGACGCTCTGGTGATGCTGAGTCACTGGTTGCTAGGTGACGGATGACCTGCGAGCGCGTGAGGCTGAAGGCCTCTGGCGCTCTGAATAAAAGTGTTGCAGATGTTTCAGCTCTGGTTTGGGGTGGAGGGGGTTCACGCTGCAGCCAGGTAATGTTAAAAACACACAGTATCCTCGGCAGCTGCAAACACATCGTGTGGAAATATAACTTCACAATGTTTGGCTACTTTTTTTCACAGCAGGAAGAGAAATGTGGACCGAATTATTCTTTCTTTGCTCTAACAGAACGATTCAGTCTGCTCTTAGAAAAATCAAATGTTAATAAGCTTTTAAATTCACTTTCATGGCTCCTGCTTTTTTCAAACTTTTGCTCTCAGTGTTGCTGACAAATGACTCCATATTCTTAACTCTTGCACACTGTAAAAAAATGCTGTAAAATATTGCCAAATTCTAACAGTAAAGTTTTTTCAAAATACAGTAAGTCTTTACAGTATTAAAAAAATGTCTACGTTTAGCCGTAAATTTTTACAGAAATTTATCAGATTTATGCAGATGAAATGTAGTTTCCATTATTTTACAGTGTCAGTAATAAATTACTTCAACAGTAAATTACTGTAAATTTATTACAGTATTCTACAGTAGAATTTGAGGTTTGCAGCAGTAATATTGGCTCCATAAAACCATCAGGATTTATAGTGTTTTACTGTATTTAAAAAACAGGACTGTACATTACTGAACTGTTACTGTACATTTGTTCGTCTGATTTCTGCTGAATAAAATGTTGCTGCCGGCTTCATCGTTATTTTACGTTATCAACATCAACAGTAGTGAAAATATCTGATTTTTGGCTAATTTTACGAAATGTAAAAATCACTGAACTCCCACTGCTCATGCTGCTCATATTTTTACATAAACTTCACGTTTTATTATCTTGTGTGAATTTTTATCTCATGTTGTTATTTTAGGAAGCAGTTTAACATCAGGTGAGGGACCAACAATAAAAATTAGCCGGATTAATGTTCACTGTCCACGTTTAAATAAATAAATTACAAATTACAAATAACAAATAATTACAAATCTTGATGCTTTTTGGAGCTAATATTACTGCTGTAAAAATCAGCCAAATTTAACAGTAACACGACAGTTTGAAACGAAAATCCAGTAAAGTTTTAATGCTTTCTGGGACCTTTTTGTAAACTTTAAATCTTCTGTAGAACACTTTAATAATTAAGTTTGAATTAGTTGCTTTAATAATGCAATAAGACTACAGTGCTGAGCTTATTTACAGTATTGACACTGTAAAATAATGGTAAAGTGGCATTAAAGCTGCCAGCAGCTTATTGTAGTTTTGCAGGAACGTTTTTAATCTTTGTTTCTGAAATGTTTCACCACCAATTTGTAACTTTTATGACTTTTTCTGCAGAGCTCTGCTCTCTCCGAAGTAAATCTGTTTATCTCACTGAGCGGAGCTCGTTGGGATCATTTCATGTAAAAGCTAAAAACAGTCAGCAGTGAGATTCAGCCAGTGAGGAAACAAAATAATTAATGACACTGATGAAGAAACTGTAAATCTGAGGCCAGCAGCCACATATACGTTTCTAGAATTTTTCTGAATTTGGAAAAAATAAATAAATAAATTCCCTTAATTTTTCTGCTGCATCTACCTGGAACATCTCACGACATTCAAACTCACACATTCGTTACTACGAACCAGTTTCACGCCGTGAATACCAGTTACTCTGCTTTGACCCCAACTGTTTTTAACTGTTTTGAATTAATTAATTTTAGGACACTAATATGACTCTACGATGTTTCTAGGACTTTCAGGACATTCCTAGTATTTTAGGACATTATTCATAGGACATATCACGTGACCTCGCAGCGTCACGTGACCTCGAAAAGACTAAAAAGGCAGTTTGGACAAATGTGTCTTCCTCATGGTGAAAAACTTTTTTGTCATTAATGGGAGATTTTCCTAAATTTGTGCGTTTTCATTAGTTGTATTTTACATTCTCAATTTGCGCATTTTGAGGGTTAATGGAAACTTAAACTCTGTTTTTGCAGTCTTAAACAAATATATGGAGAACCAGACGTTCCGTGAGGACGTCCTGCTCCTGGAGGGGTTAAAGGTCTCCCAGCGGTCCAGCGTCCCCGCCTTCGTCCTCCTCCTCCTCGTCTACGTCTTTGTGATGTTGACAAACATCAGTTTGGTCGTCCTGATCTTCACGAGCAGGACTCTCCGACAGCCCATGTATCTGCTCTCCTGCAACTTGAGCGTGAATGACATTATTGGCGCCACAAGTGTCACGCCGTACGTACTCAGACATGTTTTCACGCCACATTCAGAGCGGTACATTCGTTACACGGACTGTGTGGTTCAGGCCTTCTGTATTCACCTCTACGCCAACGCCTCGCACACCGTGCTCATGATCATGGCCTTCGACCGCTGCGTGGCCATCTGCAACCCCCTGCGGTACGCCACCGTCATGACCAACAGGAAGGTGGTGACGCTGTCGGTGGCGGCCTGGGCGGCGGCCTTCGTCGGTGTCACCGTCCTCCTGGGCCTCAGCATGCGGCTGACTCGCTGCAGGCGGGTTATCCCCAACCCGTACTGTGACAACGCCTCCTTGTTCAACCTCTCCTGTGAGAGCGTCCTCATCAGCAACGTCTACGGCCTCGTCTTCACCGCGGTCATCCTGGGCTCCTCCATCGTCAGCATCACGCTCACCTACCTGAGGATCGCCGCCGTGTGCGTGCGCAGTAAAAACAAGGCGATGAACCGCCGGGCGCTGCAGACGTGCTCCACTCACCTGGCCGTGTACGTCTTCCTGCTGGCGTCCTGCTTCATCGTCGTGATCCTGCACCGCTTCCCGAAGCTGGTGGACCACAGGAAGGTGGCGGCGCTCGTAATTCAGGTGAATCTTCCTGCGTTCAACACCGTCATCTACGGGCTGCAGCTGAGAGAGATCAGGAAGAGGATCATCGCTGTGTTTCACAGCAGGAAAGTAGCTCAAATCAAATAAAATGACCCAAAGTTTGCTCAGACTGTTGAGCAAAATCTGAAAATATCTGATGAAATCATTTCTGCAGGAATCATGTTGGACTTTAACCCCGTCACCACAACTACTGCTGGCTTTGATCGATGATATTACGTCTGTACATCGAGGATGTGCCGACAGTCGTTACCATGTGGTCATGTTTAGGCTTAAAACGTGGTTATAGTCACGAAAAAGTCGTGTTTTAGCTGAAAATATCCACAAAAGCTGCAGACGGGTCGCTGCAAAACACACAGATTTAGTGGCTGCTGGAAACACTCGTACTCAGGCCCTCTTTGACTTTTTATATGTGTTAAGACTGAAATATATTTAAAAGGTTAAATCACGTGTTTATGTTATCTTTCATGAATAAATTTATAAATGATTAAATTAATGTAATATAATATAAAACAATAATAACATTTCTAATTCAGATTCAAATCCTAAAATCCTCGAAATATTCTGAGATCCAAGAAATCAGAGTCAGTTTATTTTCCACATTGGAAAGCGGTTACAAGAGCTCAGACATGTAAAACAATTAAAACAAGATTTAAGTTAAAAGACCAGGATAAAAAAAAAGTAAAATAGTAAAAAGTAATAATAATAATGATATATACATAATATAAGTGCTGACGTGTGGACAGACAGACGATCACCTGGCACAAAACGCCTCAGGCTAACTATCGCCTGACGCACGAAGCAGGAAATAAAGTGCAGCATTTAAGAAATAAAGTGTGTAAAAAATAAAATCCACAAATATCCGAAAATCCAAGAAATGTTAAAAAATTTCAAGAAATGCCTTAAATACCTCGAAATGTCCTTAAATCCTTAAAACATCCTAAAATCTAGAAACATGTATGGAGCTGCTGCAAGTGGCCTCGTGTCATCTTGAAAAAGTGGCTCCTGAGCAAAGTCGGGAGTTGTGGGGAGGTTCTCAGTACCTGGAGGTTTTGAGGTTTTGGAGGTTTTGAGGTTTTGGAGGTTTGGAGTTTTGGAGGTTTTGAGGTTTTGGAGGTTTGGAGTTTTGGAGGTTTTGGAGGTTTTGAGGTTTGGAGGTTTGGGGTTTTGGAGGTTTTGAGGTTTTGGAGGTTTGGAGTTTTGGAGGTTTTGAGGTTTTGGAGGTTTGGAGTTTTGGAGGTTTTGAGGTTTTGAGGTTTTGAGGTTTTGGAGGTTTTGGAGTGAGGGACGTCCTGCGGGGCCGTCCTTGTGGGTTTCCTGTGCTGAAGCCTGACAGGCTCGGAGTTGCGTCTTCTGTCACAGAGTCCTGTCTCGTCCTCCGTGCGGGTCTGTGGACTCCTCAGATTTGTACTTCACTACAGTTCCTGAGTACATGTACTCAGTTACATTCAGCTGTGCTCAGCTCAGCTGTGGGATCAGTCCATCCAGCATCGCTTATCTCTTTAGCCCTGAAATGTATGAATCCCTCATGTTTACTCTAAAACAAGGTCCACATTTTTTATATGTTCCTCAAATACAAAACGTATCTTTCTTTGTGTTGGACGACAATTTGTGGCCTTTGAAAGCGAGATGTTTTTCTCTTATCTTGGTCGGAGCGCTCTCGACCACACGTAGTTTTCTCCTGTACGCAGAGAAAAGCAAAAATAAGAAAACACTGGAGAATCCCAAAAATCACTGGGTACTACCAAAATGAAAAGTAAGAAAAAAGTAGTTCTTATATAGTTTGTGGTATGAGGCCCGATGTTTCAGCATCGAAGGATTACAGCGTCTGAACCACCAGCAGGTGTCAGGCCTCCTCCAGCCCACATCCACAACACGTTAGGCGGTCCGTGCGGGCGGATAAGTAACCGACATACGTGGTTATGACACTCTGAAGCTCAGTATCAATGGTCGCCAGGCAACGGTTGACCTGTCAACACGTGATGCTCCGAATAAAAGTGTGTATGCTTTCATTTCTGGGAGGGAGGTGTGTGTCAGCGCCGCGTCCTCAGCGGCTGCATCACTCTGTGACCCTCTAAACCTGACCCCTTTTAATGCTGACCAACTTTACAGCATTTTTCTGCTTTTTATGAGTTTTACGGCGTGATTCTGTGGTTTATGAGTTTTGCAGCATGTTGCGGGTCGAGTGTGTCCCTCAATTACTGCAGCAGCTTAAAAAATCGAAAAAAGATCAAATCTTCTGCTACACACAAACTTTGTCCTAACTCACCTTACAGCTTTCTGAAATGGTTGGTTTTGATATTTATATAAATATTTGTCATGTTTTGTGTCTCTCTCAGCGTTGAAAAAACCCTCGACTGAACAGTTTGTGTCGAGGTCACACCGATTGTAACTTAAGTTCTGTGTTGAACTGCATCCACTTTTATTCTGATGTGATTTGCAGGATTTGTTGTTCGGAGTTTTTTGGTTAAATGTTGTTTTGTATTTTGGTTTTTAAGTGTTTTTATTGAATCAAAGATAACATTTAAAAAATCAGCATCAATGCATCTGTGTGTTTTGGAAGAACGAACTGTCTTCAGATGAGGTTCCTTCTATTTTTTACACTTTAAATGTGTTTTTCTGACCTGATTTAATGACAGAAGATGTCAAACGCTGCATTACATTTATCAAAAGCATGTTGACTCTGGCAGTGTTTCAGCAGGAACAGTCTTCTTTTGTAGAAATGACTGACGTTTAAGTGGGAATCTTCAAAAAATATTATAAGTGAGGAGAAGATTATTTTGTTTTTGTTGTTAAAGTGGATTAACCCTCTAAAAAATTAGGCTGAAACACTGAACGACAAAGTGTACGCAGACTTAATATGCCGGATGTCTTTAAGGGAAATTTAGAATAACAACTCCTCTGCATAACAAAATTCAGTGTCAACGTACAGCATATTGTTGGCATTTTAATGTGGAAATACTGAAATTATGTGTCAAAGAACTGCATGTTATTGTCCTTTTAATGTGAAGATATTTTTTATTTTTCTTTGTAAAATTACAGAATATTATTGTAATTGTTATGTGGAACTATTTATGATATGTGTAAAATAAGAGTTTATATTTTTAATTTAGAGATATTTACACTTATTACAGCCTAAAATTGTAATGGTAGTGTTAAAAGAGCTAAATTCTGAGTGTAAAAATTACAGCATATCGTTTCAGTTTGGAAATATTTAAGCTCTACGTCAAATTAGAGCACATCATTGTAATTGTTATGTGGAAATATCAAGATGTGTCAAAATACAACATGTTATATTTTCATTGTGAAAAAGTTCCATATTTCTGTGTCAAATAACATCATATTATTGTAATAATATGTGGAAATATTCATAGTTTGTGTCAAATTCACATTGACAAATCTGTGTGAAATTGCATCCCATTACTGTAATTTGGATTTATTTTTTAAAGCGTCACAGTGAACTCCTGTTGTCTTTCTGGACCTTTAACTGAATAACTCTGGCCAAAAGCCTTCAGAGGAGAAATGGACAACAGCACATTTGTTGGGGACATTCTCATCCTGGAGGGGTTAAAGGTCACCTCCCGGTCCTTCATCCCCGCCTTCATCCTCCTCCTGATCGTTTACGTCTTCATCGTGGTGTCGAACGTCGGCCTGGTGGTGCTGATCTCCAGGAGCAGGAGCCTCCAGCAGCCCATGTACCTGCTCCTCTGCAACATGAGCATTAACGATGTTTTCGGCGCCACCGTCGTCGTGCCTCACATCCTCAGAGATCTTCTGACGTCAGACTCGGAGCGCCACATTCACTTCACCCACTGCGCCGTTCAGGCTTTCTGCGTTCACCTGCACGCCAGCGCCTCTCACACCGTGCTCATGATCATGGCCTTCGACCGCTACGTGGCCATCTGCAACCCCCTGCGGTACGCCACCATCATGACCAACAGGAAGGTGGTGGCGCTGACGGCGACGGCGTGGGGAACCGCCTTCGTTCTTGTGGTGATCCTCGTGGGCCTCAGCGTCCGCCTGTCGCGCTGCAGGTGGATTATATTCAACCCGTTTTGCGACAACGCCTCCTTGTTCAAACTGTCCTGCGAGAGCGTCCTCATCAACAACATCTACGGCCTCGGCTACACCGTGCTCCTGCTGGGCTCCTCCATCGGGAGCGTCACGCTCACCTACCTGAGGATCGCCATCGTGTGTCTGAGCAGCAAGAACAAGGTGCTGAACAGCCGAGCGCTGCAGACCTGCGCCACTCACCTGGCCGTCTACGTCATCCTGCTGGTGTCCGGCTTCATCATCGTCATCCTGCACCGCTTTCCACAACTGGCGGATCACAGGAAGGTGGCAGCCGTCCTGGGACACGTCTTCCTGCCGGCCCTGAACGCCGTTATCTACGGGCTGCAAATCAAAGAGGTTCGACAGACGATCACGGCTCTGTTGTGATGTCAGGTGACCAACACGAAATGCAAACCTCAATTTGAAGCAGAAATATGACGACGGATGATGCTGATATTCTGGGTTTAAGTTAGTTTATTAACATCATCATCAACTTGACTTTACCTATTTTCTTATTGATCAATGCATAAGAGCTGCACATACTATTTTTATTATATATATATATATATATATATATATGTGTGTGTGTGTGTGTGTATTTACTTTGACAAGAAGTATTAAAAGATTTATGGACAACTTTTCATCATGAATCCATCTCTGTCTTTTAAAATGTTTTCATTCCTATAAACTCACAAGAGATATTTTACTTAAAAATAACTACGTCAGATTTGAAGTAACGAGGCTGAGGTGTTCTCATTACAAATACAATGAAAGCCCAACACGTCATTCCAACTCGTCACATGTTGCTGCTTTGTGAGTGGACTTCTGCATCTACATGTTACGCTCACGGTATCCTTCTGCGTCTACATGTTACGCTCACGGTATCCTTCTGCGTCTACATGTTACGCTCACGGTATCCTTCTGCGTCTACATGTTACGCTCTCAGTATCCTTCTGCGTCTGCTGTTGACGTTCCAGGATGCTGCTACCGTGATGTCAACATGAGCACATCAGCACATTCAGACAGGAGGTAAACACCAGACTCCTGCATGAAAGTTCAGGGTTTGTTTCAACCAAGGTGGCGTTGGCGTCAAGAGCTTACACTGAAATCCCTGCAAAAGCAACAATGACAATGGACTGGAACGTCATGAAACCAAGCATCAGTTTTGGGCTCTGACAAATTAAGTGCTAAAAGCTGCAGAGCCTCTAATCTCCACTTGAGGCTGGCTCCGACAGCAAGTCAATCTAACACGTTCTTATCCCAACCTGTAACATGATGCGGTTTGATGGTTTTAGGTATCCCTCTGCATCAGCTGTTAGCACTGCAGGATGCCGTTACCGTGATGTCAACTAATGCACATGGTGGGATGACGCAGCACGCAGGTAATTTTCTTGTCATATTATTATCTTTTAAAACAAATTTTCATGGGATTTTCTTGCATTTTTTAAAACTTTTTTTCATCTATTATTGCTCTTTGCCTTGTTCCCATGTTTTCAAAAGAGGTCAAGCCAGTTTACGCGGGTTTTAAAGGGTTAATCACAGAGCTATTTCAGGCAACCAACCAAAATCACGCTGACTTTGATCGAGGGAGCAGGAAGTGCTGACATGCTGGTTTCTGGGTTTTAGGACTCTTTCCTGAAGGACTCTACAGAGCAAATCCAACAGAGAATATCTGCACGGCTTGGTGATTTTTTTGTGTTGTAATAATAATAATAATAATAATAATAAATGTTGAAACTAGCATTATAGAAGCTCAGACGACATAAACAGGGCTGTCCATCAAAGGTTGAGAAGTCTGTCTCCAGGTAACGGCTGTCAGGTCGGTAATCTCTCTTACAAAAGGCGTCGGCGTGTCTCTGGTCTCGGTGGAGGAGGTTCGTGTCGACAGGTGAGCGTGGCACACACTCGTCCTCTAAAGCCTGATGATGGTGTTTGTTTACTGAATGCTGCCGATCATGTTTGAATCTTCTCTTCTTGTTAATATTTGAAAGACAGAAACCATCTTACATTCTTTCATCTTACACGAGTTTGTGCTATAAATCTATAACATTTTGAGTTTCTGTGATTTGTTTATTTCAGTTCGCTGAACATGAATGTCTTCATTTATTACTATGTGCAGCACATGCTGTGATTTGCTTTTCTGTTAACACTTCAAAAGGTTTTTCTAAAATTGGAAAAGAGTTAAAAGAAATTGGCAAATGAAACTGAAACGAGAAATTTAGCCTTTAGTCAAATCTCGTCATGTTTTCAAGTATTTAAATTTAAACGAGGCAGTGCTGTGTTTCCTGATGACGTGTGAGCCGTTTCTGAATTTTGAGCAGCAGTTTTATTGAGCCATGTACCACTGAAAGTCTGCAGACTTTTATTATTAAATTTCTGCATCTTATTTATGTATCATTTTACAATTTGTAATGCGTAGAGGTTTTATTTGACTATGATCATAAAATTGTTGTAGGTTTCAGTGTCGTTATCATTTTTTTATGTTTCGATTTTGTTGTGTGAAGTCATCAAAGTTTGAATTGGCAGAAATATATTGAACCCTGAATCATTAAATCTTATTTATTTTGAATGAAAATCAGCAGACGGACTCTGATGCTATGAAGAGCTGTAAAGAGATCAGACCTACGTTCTTCTAAAATACCTCTGAATTCTGCGGTTTAAGACATTTTTTCTTTTAGTCGGCTGCTGATTGTTCTTACTGAATTTCTACTAAAAATCAGACTAACATTTATTCTATGAAAATAAAAGCTGCCATGTCCATTTTAATTGTATTAATGTATGCTATTTAATGTTTATTTAAACAGGTAATCTCTTTCTGACATTTTTAAGACACACTCGGCGAAGACAGAAAACCAAACAACACACTGTAAAGTTACAAACAGGAGATTTACTTTGAGGCTATTCAACTTTGCACTAAATCATTAAAACTGCTTTCCCATCCTCAACGTTTACCCCACATATTGTCTGCCACATTCTGAAATATCAGTTTCCCAAAAAATTGGATTTGATGATTTTATTATTTGTCCTGGGCCTCCACAATACGCCTTTACTTTAAAAGTAGTGTTCTTAGAGGTAAAAATATACAGCATGTTATGATTACATAATTAAAAAAATAAGGTTACTAATTTTCAGTTTGGGAAAGTAAAGTAAAGTATTTTAGGTTTAAGAAAGTGAGGTTATGAATTTTAGGGTTTGGTGAAGAAACACAGTACTTTCCGTATTTTAGGTCAGGGAACATCAAGTATTTTAGATGTAGGAAAATGAAATATTTTAGGTGTAAAAAGGTAAAGTATTTTAGGTGTAGGAAGGTAAAGTATTTTAGGTGAAGGAGGTTAAAGTATTTTAGGTGAAGGAGGTTAAAGTATTTTAGGTGAAGGAGGTTAAAGTATTTTAGGTGAAGGAGGTTAAAGTATTTTAGGTGAAGGAGGTTAAAGTATTTTAGGTGAAGGAGGTTAAAGTATTTTGGGTGAAGAAGGTTAAAGTATTTTAGGTGAAGGAGGTTAAAGTATTTTAGGTGAAGAAGGTTAAAGTATTTTAGGTGAAGGAGGTTAAAGTATTTTAGGTGAAGGAGGTTAAAGTATTTTAGGTGAAGAAGGTTAAAGTATTTTAGGTGAAGGAGGTTAAAGTATTTTAGGTGAAGAAGGTTAAAGTATTTTAGGTGAAGGAGGTTAAAGTATTTTAGGTGTAGAAGGTTAAAGTATTTAAGGTGTAGGAAGTTAAAGTATTTTATCATGAACAGTGCACGAGAACTGTTATCGTCAGCAAGGTTAATTATTGATGTAACTTTTCTGTCTTTCGTCCTCAGTAGCTTTAAATCACCCCCTGCACCATGGAGAACCAGACTCTAAGCACAGATATCCTGCTCCTGGAGGGGTTAAAGGTCAGCCCCCAGTCCTCTGTCCCCGCCTTCGTCCTCCTCCTCCTCATCTACGTCTTCATCATGGTGTCCAACCTCGGCCTGGTGGTCCTGATCTTCATGGATAGGAGCCTCCAGCAGCCCATGTACCTGCTCTTCTGCAACATGAGCATTAACGACGCGTTCGGAGCGACGACCATCATCCCTCGCTTACTGAGCGACGTTTTTGTTCCCGTCACAGAGCGCTACATTCACTACACCAGCTGCGTCATTCAGGCGTTCTGCGCTCACTTCCACGCGAGCTCCACTCACACGGTCCTCATGGTCATGGCCTTCGATCGCTACGTGGCCATCTGCAACCCCCTGCGGTACGCCACCATCATGACCACCTGGATGGTGGTGACGCTGTCGGTGTCGGCGTGGGCGGTGTCTTTGGTTATGGTGGTGATCCTCGTGGGCCTCAGCGTCCGCCTGTCGCGCTGCAGGTGGATTATATTCAACCCGTTTTGCGACAACGCCTCCTTGTTCAAACTGTCCTGCGAGAGCGTCCTCATCAACAACATCTACGGCCTCGGCTACACCGTGCTCCTGCTGGGCTCCTCCATCGGCAGCGTCACGCTCACCTACCTGAGGATCGCCATCGTGTGTCTGAGCAGCAAGAACAAGGTGCTGAACAGCCGAGCGCTGCAGACCTGCGCCACTCACCTGGCCGTCTACGTCATCATGTTTGTGTCAGGCTCCGTCATCATCATCCTCCATCGTTTCCCGCACTTATCGGACTACAGGAAGCTAGCGTCCATCTTGTTCCATGTGGTTCCTCCTGCCATGAACGCAATCATCTACGGACTGCAAATCAAAGCAGTCAGACAAAAAATAATGATTATGTTTAACGGGAATAAAATGAAGGCGTGAGAGGTGAAGTGACTCAGTGCTCAATGAAGTGTAAATAATGTCATTAAAGTATCCGTTCTTACTGAAATGTTAAGTCATGCAGTTAAAAAACTGAATGTTGTGCTTTTTCTTTTCAAATTTATGTCACTTCGTTCTATACATCCGTTCAGTAATAATGTATGAAGAAAATATGATATACATTAAATGTATGTTTAACTAATGAATTTGAGTTTCACTTGTTTCTTAGTTGATAACACAGGCCCGATGGTTCACAGACAAACCAGGCGTCATAACTCGCATTACTCCCTGGAAGTCGCATGTTTCCCAAACCCTTAAGTTTGCAGTTACAGTTTACATCCATGTCTGTGTAAACGTGCTTCACACACACAAGATCTCTATAATCTGCCAGTCTGCACACTTTCAAGGTCAACACCCAAGATCCAGTCAGTTTAGTCCTGAGTCCAAGTGAACGTTTGTGCTACATTTGAAGAAATTCTTTCACGGCATTCCTGAGATATCACAACTCGTTCTAATCCCAAGTCCTCACATGTCAGTGGACTTCCACGTCTACACATTACACTCTGGGTATCCTTCTGCGTCTGCATATTACACTCTTTGTATGCCATATGTCTGCACATTATGCTCTAGGTATCCTTCTGCGGCTTCATATTACATTCTAGGTATCCTGCTTTTACATATTACACTCTAGGTATCGTCTGTGTCTGCATATTACGCTCTAGGTAGCCCTCTGCGTCCCGGCGTTGGTCTCCATGTGCTGTTGTTGCTTAAATATAACCATGCACAGCATCATCCCACCATGTGCTCGTGTTGACATCACGGTAACAGAATCCTGCACCGTCAGTAGCAGATGCAGGATACCAAGAGCGTAACATGTAGACTCAGAAGTCCTCTGACAAAGTGGCAACATGTGACATCTTGATATGAGAACGTGTTGAAAAAGAGGAATACCTGCATTGTGATTTTCCTCATATTGGGGCTAAAAGAAACTCCCTAATAGTAAATAGTGATATAAGTAACTTTGTAATTTGTGTTCCATGTAAACAACATGATATAAATGTATTCAAAATCAGACTAACACTGAGACAGACTAACACTCTGGGGGATGTAGGTGTACTTGCACATAATGTGCATCAACTTCTGTGAATAACACAACACAATTCATACAAGTGAAACTTAAAAACATGATTACATCATTTGGGTATGGAGAGATAAAGCCCTCCTGCTCCTCCAGGAGCACCACAGCCGCTCAGCCATGGTTTAAAAAGTGTCTGCAGTCTGACCTCTGGTCCAACAGGAGGAGGCTCACATCAATGGAGGTAAAACCGACACACACTCACACACACAGTCAATGATTCACACTGGTTTGTCATGTTAAAACTCAACAGTGAAATATAAAATGACAGAAAAAAATGATCAGTCAAATTGCAATTTGTTATAAATAAATAAAAAATTATATAATCGAAGCATGGTGACATTGGCTTTAGAGTTAATTTTTTTATTATTTGTTCACCAAAATCAGCACAGATCTGTTTTGTTTCGCTGAGAAGGCAGTCCACATAAAAATACTAAAAACATTTCATTTTTGTTTTCTGCTGCTGCTTTCAGTTATCTTGGGAGAGATTTCTGTTCACTTAAGTCAAATATTTATCAATTTCTTACATTCCAGCTTTCTCATTTTATACCTGTCTTAGACTTGTTATTATTCTCTGTTTTACAATTCCTTAATGCCATTATTTATAATGTCATTATTTTAACAGTAATTAAATGTCTGTGTATAACTTTCTTTTGCACTTTGTCTCTGTACAGCAGCCTGAAATCTTTTTCGAAGTAAAGCTTGTGACTTCAGTGTTTTTTTTTAATTATCAGGAAATTAGTTAAAACTACAAGTAAATTTCCTGAAAATTAGTAGAAAAATGAATAAATATCTATGTAAAAAAATATGCAGTTGTAATTGTTATATAGTTTCCCCTTGCCATTCTTCTCTTTTTCCTAGACATTTTTCCTTAGCTTTTTAAATATCATTTTCCAAATCTACTAATTTCTTGCCGTTTGCAGAACATTTTTTACCGAGATGCTCATAACCTTTTTCCCACCTTTTGAAAGAAATCCCATCAATTTGCTGAGTGTTGAACGGTTTAAATGTTATGAAAGCAGCACAGGAAAAATACAGCGTCTCTTCCAACATGCCTAGAGCGTAAATGTAGACGCAGAAGTCCACTGCAAAGCTGTGAAATGTGACTTTGGATGAGAACATGCTGTGTCCACTGGCTTCCTGTTGGTTTTAAATTTGACTTTAAGATTTTATTGCTGGTTTTTAAGACATTTTATAGCACTGAGGTCAATCGTTCAGATGCTCCTGGATGTTTCCAGACACAAAAACATGGTTGATGTGGCCCCTGAACTTTGGAACAACTCATGTACTGAAATAAAAACTGCTCCGACATTAGAAACCCGAAAGTTGCTGCTGAAGACCCGCCTCCTCTCGCTGGATCTATCTGAGCCGACAACTTGACTTCATCTTCTGTCGTTCTCAAATTTGTTCTCGTTTGTTTTTTTGTTCTTGTTGTGTTTGCTTCAGTATTCATCCGTATTTTGTTGCTCTGAAAAGAAAAGTAGGTTTGGCTTGACTTGTAAGTTTTCATCCTCTCTGCAGAATGGAAAACCAAACTTTCAATATGGATATCTTACAGCTGGAGGGGTTAAAGGTCAGCCCCCAGTCCTCCGTCCCCGCCTTTATCCTCCTCCTCCTCATCTACGTCTTCATCGTGGTGTCCAACCTCGGCCTGGTGGTCCTGATCTTCATGGAGAGGAGCCTCCAGCAGCCCATGTACCTGCTCTTCTGCAACATGAGCATTAACGACATCTTCGGGGCGACGACCATCATCCCTCGCTTACTGAGCGACGTTTTTGTTCCCATGACGCAGCGCTACATTCATTATTACGAGTGCGTTATTCAGGCGTTCTGCGCTCATTTTCATGGCGGCACCTCGCACACGATACTCATGGTCATGGCCTTCGACCGCTACGTGGCCATCTGCAACCCCCTGCGGTACGCCACCATCATGACCACGAGGATGGTGGTGACGTTGTCAGTGTCAGCGTGGGCGATAATGTTCCTTCTGGTCGCAGTTGCGGTGAGCCTCAGTGTCCGCCTGTCGCGCTGCCGGCACTGGGTCAACAACCCGTTCTGCGACAACCCCTCCTTGTTCAAACTGTCATGTGAAAACATCATCGTCAATCACGTTTACGGCCTCGGCAGCGTCGCCGTCACCATGGGGGCCTCCCTCGGCAGTGTCTTACTCACCTACCTGAGGATTGCCATCGTGTGTTTAAGCAGTAAGAGTGAAGTGCTGAACAGCCGTGCCCTGCAAACCTGTGCCACTCACCTGGCCGTGTACATCCTCATGCTCGTGTCAGGCCTAATCATCATCCTCCTCCATCGCTTCCCTCCGTTATCAGACTACAGAAAGCTGGCGTCCATCTTGTTCCATGTGATGCCTCCCTCCATGAACGCCATCATCTACGGACTGCAAATCAAAGCGGTTAGACAAAAAATCATGATTATACTTACAAAGAAAATGTAAATAAATGCGGATGAAGTGTGGCGACACTTGGTAGAGCTGATACAAAGTATCCTGTCTGGTCTCTCAGTCAACAGATGGGTTCCAATCGATGCGTCTGTTCTGGATCTTGGTCCAGGCTTAAAAAAAAGTCCTGTGACTACAAATCGCCAAACTCTCTCCTCGCTCTTGTTTTATTCCCAATGTGTAGGATGTGGAGGGAGCAGGATTTTCTATTTTAGCAGACTGATGTTCCCCTTGATCTTAAGACACGCTGAAAGAAATGAGTAGGACTGCATCCGGTTTCCAGACTCGGCATGAAAGAAGCCCCAGAACCAGGCAAAACAAACCGGCCCGATTCCAGCTGCTGACACTGCCTTCACTGTGCAGCCGTATCGGAGAATGTGCGCCCTCCAGCACGGCGGCCGTGTCAGAGAATAGCTGTGTCCCAATTCAGGGTCTGCATCCTTCGGAGGACGCAGCCTACGCGGTCTACGGTCTACTCCTTCGGAGGCACCTCCGAAGGAGTCGCCTCTGAAGGCCGCATTAACGGTTGTTAATTGGGACAGTCTAGCCTTCAGAGGATTTCCTGGTTGTGTCACCAGATGTTCCCGCCCTTACCCCCACGACAGTTTATTCCTGCCGTCAAGGCTCGCCAGAGAGAGAGAGGGGGAGAGGGAGAGAAAAAGAGAGAGAGGCCGAGAGAGGGGGAGAGGGAGGAAGAGAGCGAGAGAGAGAGAGGGAGGGGGGGGGGGTCACTAAAGCAAAGAAATTATTTTATTTTTAAAATTTACTTTTTATTTAAATTTTGCTGGAGGAGGAGGACAAGTGCCTCTGTCCGCGTTGGAAGCTGATTTTTCGCGCAGTAGAGCCTCCGTCAGTGGGCGGAGCTCTCCTCTGCTGTGGGCGGAGCTCTCCTCTGCTGTGGGCGGAGCTCTCCTCTGCTGTGGGCGGAGCTCTCCTCTGCTGCGGGCAGCACAGCGGGGCAGCTAGGTGGCTACGTGTTAGCATTACTAACGTCACGTATTATGAATGAAATTATGAGATTTTAATGTCCCTCTAAGTTTAACATATCTGGCGTTTGATTTTCAAATGAGTAAAAACCCACATTAAGTTAAGTCTCCACTCTGTGCCGCCATTATTTTTGAAGATCGCGGGCGCGCAAGGAATCTTGGGAAATGGAAGGCCGCGAAGGATAGTAGCGATGTGTCCTCCAAACAGAGGGAAGAGGAGGCCGCATTTGTGGGCTGCGAAAGGAGGAGCCTTCGAATTGTGACCAAATGGGACAGCCTTCGCGCAGCGCTGTGACGTAATCGGCCTTCGAATGCAGCCTCCGAAGGATGCAGACCCTGAATTGGGACACAGCTACAGTGCGCCCTCCGGCACGGCGGCCGTGTCAGAGAGTGCTAATAAAAAAAAGAATGAAAGTTCATGTTCTGCCCATGTAATAAGCACTAATTTTAATAATAATAATTAATATTTATGTAAGAATTTTTCAGTGTTTTGTTTTCATCTGTATTTGTTTTTCATTTTACGTTTCATGTTAAGCATCCTTGAGTACTAGCTCACTAAATATTTTTAAGATAAAAAATTCCTTTTTCACTTTAGCCTTTAACTCGCACCAACTTAACTGCTTTGCATTCTGCTTCGCGAACCTCTTTAAAATGTATTTTCTTTAATTTCATGCATTTTATACACTATTTTTAGCTTTATTTTTATTAATATTGCCAATGTCAATTTTTATCCTTAATTTATTCCAGTTTTACCAGTATCATAAACTGTTTGTTTTTTTTAAAAAGGATCCTAAAGCTATTTCATGCTACCAAAAGTGAAAACACACATGCAGCATGGTTTGTACCCATCAGTCTGACGGATGCTACCTGAAGTTCGGGGGAGATGGAGGTCAGAGGAGCTGTGAGGAGGTTTCAGGCTGTGAGACTGGGCGGTAAATTAAGAACGAAGTTGTAGCTGACTCGAAACATCGACTCCTCACCGGCTCCACGGAGAGTTTCATGGTTTTCGCTGTCTAACAAGAAAAGATGTTTCTTTAATCGACCAAAACCTTATTTACTTCATCGTACAGCGACAGTTTTAGAGGCTATTTAGCTACATGACACACACACACGAGAACTGCTGCCACACAGAGCTAACACTGCCACTAGCATGCTAACGCGCGCTAACTACGATTAGCATCACAACTTTTACAAACTAAATCAAATGAATACAGTATTAAAAACGCGCATGCACACGTATTTACCTTCTGTAGCTTATAGCAAGTCTTCACTCAGGTGGTTTTCAGGTGGTTGCTGCTAACACCAACTGTTTCCTCTTAGTTAAGCTAACGTTAGCTGCTTCTGTGGTGTACTAAACAGCGTTAGCTATTACTTTGCTTACACTTGGATTAAAAAATAGGAAAAGAGTTTCTTAAATGTTTTAAAATAGCGTAATTCCTGTAAAAAAATAAAGGCAGACCTGATCTGGCCAAAACCAAACTGCTCTCTCCAGCGTTTGCACAGCGCTAACCCAACTGTGGAGCTGCTCTGTTAGAAAACCAGTTTAAACTGGTTTCGTCTGTTTTTCTTTCCAGCCAGAGCCGTTCTGATATTTTAACGTTGATTTGAATTTTGAACGCTGAATGTTTTAATGTTCATTGTTAGTTTTTGTCAACCCAACTTTTAAGTTAATGTCAAATAAATTCCAGCTAAAATATATTAAAGTATGTATTCACTCTCATAAATGTGGCAGTGTGTTGCCTATGTACACCAGTAAATTAATAGGTTTTCTTTTTTTAAGAATGTTTTTCAGAGAGTACTTGTATTTATTTCAAGGACTTCATAATAGAGCAGCCATGTCTCAGCCGGGATAGGCCCAGATTAGGCGACCATGAACAGGCCAGAACACGTTTTGGAACTGGCCACCATATATATCAATATCAATATCAATATCAATATCAATATCCAGAGTGTATCAATAAAGTAAAAAGCAAAGCAAAAGCAAGTTTTTTTTAGTGTTTTTTTATTTTGGATTGTTTAATTTTTGTTCAGAGAACAGATAAACTTTTTACAAAAATAGATATATTCAGGTTTGTCACCAACAACAATTTTGATTAGTTATTTTTTTTAAGTAACTAAGTAATTACAGTTACATTTACTGTGATATATAATAACATGCTGCAGGTTACATGACAGCATGTATGATGATGCTGATGCCGAGTTGACAGCAACAGTTGCCTGGTGACAAGGTGTTGAGCAACAGGAGGACATGGGGCCACTATAAAGGTGTCTGAGGGGCCACCTCTGGTCTGACTGGAGGAGGTTCACATCAACGGAGGTAAACCTCACACACACACACACACACACACACACACACACACACACACACACAATGCTCCCTGAACGCTGCATGTGTCTGAATCATCAGATGATTTTCTAACTGTCTTTGTTCAGGATGCTTTTAAGCTGTTATGTATGAAATAATCAAAGTTGATGTTGGAAAAGTAAACTTAAAGGACATGAGTTTGTGACCCGTCTCCTGGTATGTGCTGAGTTGTCTCCGTGCTGACTGATGAGGGAAACGGGAGACAGACATATTTTCAAGGTGTTTTGTTGTTAATTCAACAGGCTGAACTTAAATCACATGTTAGACATGACTGACTGAGCTGACCTGGAGTGGAGCTGCAGAGACGAGGCAGAGCTGGACTTTAATCACATTTTATTATTACTCTGTTAAATGAACGTCAGTGTCGATGTTTTCGTCTTCTTTCTTCTTCATCTTTGAATATTTCACCGTATCGATGTTACGTGCAGCAGAGCGTCTCTCCTGCTGCTGCAGGGTGAACCACAGTGAACGGACCATTAGGATTATATTTGAAAAAGGAAATATGTGGTTCACATGTTGCTTCATCACATTCAGTTTAATATTTGTGTATTTAAAACCTTTTCTGTTTTTAACGTGATGTGTAAGGTTTAAAAGGTGACAGTGAACTTAATTTGTTTTGTGACTGTTTTATCAGAATCTGAAAAGGATTTATCACCAAGTAGGTTTTACTTACAAGGAATTCGCTTTGATTTTTTGTGCAAATATTAAACATACAATAAACATCTTAAATAAGAATAATAATTAAACAGGCAAAGCACTGCAATATTCAAAAACTTAAATATCAGATAGAGAAGTGTACTGTAAAAATATGGCAGAGGTAACCTAAAAAGTACAATAACATGATAAATATGCACATTTTAGCTGTTTCAGAATAAGAAAGCTGAACAGTTTTGTGCAGAGATGTTCAAAAGTTCACAGGAGAGCAAATGTGCAAATTGAGCGTATGTGACGATAGTGCGACTCTTTTACATGTTTAGGTGTATAATACTTTAAAAATGTGTCCGTGTGCATGCAGCAGAATGAGTTTTTACGTCCTGGTATGTTTATTGTATATTATGCGCCAAACATTGAGGCAAATCACTTGGTAATAAATGTTAGTGTGATTCTGATGAGCTGACATTAACCATGAAAGTAAATCAAGTGTAAGAATCCAAATTAAACCCGGCAGAGGTCTGTTTCAGGCTCTTTGTTGCAAAGCTCGAACCAGCTGATGAAAGATCCTGATCAGGTTTGATATCAGTGCTGACTGAATGTCTGTGATCCTCTGCAGGATGGAGAATGAAACTTTCAACATGGATATAATATCCATTGAAGGGTTAAAGGTCAGCCCCCAGTCCTCTGTCCCCGTCTTCGTCCTCCTCCTCCTCATCTACGTCTTCATCATGGTGTCCAACCTCGGCCTGGTGGTCCTGATCTTCATGGAGAGGAGCCTCCAGCAGCCCATGTACCTGCTCTTCTGCAATATGAGCATTAACGATGCGTTCGGAGCGACGACCATCATCCCTCGCTTACTGAGCGACATTTTGGTTCCCATGACGCAGCGCTACGTTTACTACATTGACTGCGTCGTTCAGGCGTTCTGCGCCCACTTTATCGCCGGCACCTCTCACACGGTCCTCATGATCATGGCCTTCGACCGCTACGTGGCCATCTGCAACCCCCTGCGGTACGCCACCATCATAACTACCAGGATGCTGGTGAAGCTGTCGGTGGGCGCATGGGTGGCACCCCTCGTCATTGTCGCCGTCCTCATGGGTCTCACCATCCGCCTGTCGCGCTGCAGGCGTGCTATATTTAACCCTTTCTGCGACAACGCCTCCTTGTTCAAGCTGTCCTGTGAAAATCTCCTCATTAACCACATCTACGGCCTTGGCGTCGCCGTGGTCATCCTGGGCTCCTCCCTCGCCAGCCTCACGCTCACCTACCTGAGGATCGCCGCGCTGCTTTTTAACAACAAGAACCAGGTGCTGAACAGCCGGGCGCTGCAGACCTGCGCCACCCACCTGGCTGTGTACATCATCATGTTGGTGGCGTGCTTCATGCCCTTGATCTTTCACCGCCGGATTGAGTGGGCGGAAAACGGGAAAGTGGCGTCCGTCCTATTCTACGTCATCCCCCCGGCCCTGAACCCCGTCATCTATGGGCTGCAGTGTAATGAGCTCCGACAGAAGATCATCAGCGTGTTTCACAAGAACAAAACCACCGAAGTTCAAAAAGGTTTCCATAAATAATGCCTGAATCTGCAACACGTCTTAATAAAAGTCTCATCAGCCGAGGACGTCGAGTTTGATGCACAATTTTCCTCAACGTGAACAATTTTAGGAGAATGATATCCTATGAATGATGTAATTAATGTAAAGCTGAATCCTCAAAGTAAAGTTACGGAATTACTGTAAAGTTGAATCCTTAATGTAGAGTTACATAATTAATGTCACAAAGAACGAGTAGCAACATGATATATGGTGCGCTAGGGCGCCTATAGAGCAGATGGACCCAACAAACACAGACTTTCATGCAGGAGTCTGGTGTTCTCTTCCCGTTTGAATGTGATGTTTTATTTCTCCGCCTCACCGTGTGCCTCCTTCCTCTAATCCTAACCTCTGTGCCAGCAAGTGTATTTGTTGGCGTCCCGCCGTTGGTCGCCTTGTGCTGTTGTTGCCTAAACATAACCACGTGCAGCAGCATCACGCCTTGTGCTCGTGTCACGGTAGCAGCATCTTGGAACGTCAACCGCAGACGCAGAAGTATACCTAGAGCGTAACATGCAGACACAGAAGGATACCTAGAGCGTAACATGCAGACGCAGAAGTCTGCTGACAAACACGGCGAGTTGCACCGGCTCGCTGGAATTGATCCCTGGTGTAAAATATAACCAGTATTATAGTAAATTAGCCAAAAAACTGTGTAAATCAAAGCCTCACATCCACTTTAATACATTTATTATTATTTATGGGCGTCTTTCGTTACACTCAGAGTCACCTTACAGAACCTTCCTTTGTTTTTTTTTCTTTTTTTCTACTTTTTGATTTTTTTTTATTTGTAAATCATTTTGTAATTAATTTGACCTTTTATTCTTTAAGTAATCCTTTAAATCTGTATCCATTAATATGTTTTGTATTGTCACTCTGTAAAGCCCTGAATATTCTGTGTATTAAATATGCTGCACAAATAAAGCTGCCGTTTCTTTCCTAGAACAACAAAATGCCTCTCAACCCGACTCAAAGGCTACCACAAGGATGAGTGTGTGACAGAAGGTCTTTAATTCAGAGAAAAACATGCAGGAAGCAGCAGTTTAAAACATGTTTGTGTCTGTGGAGAATAAAACACGGAGAAAACAGGTGTATGATGAGACAGGCTGCAGGTGTTTGCAGAGCGAGCAGCTGCAGCTCGTGAAACTAAAGACCTGCACAAAGCTCAGAGACACAGAGAGGCTGCAGCAGGGAATCCTGTCAGGAATCACAGGAAATTATGGACTCGAGTGACAAAAAAATACCTAAAAACTAAACCCCTAACTAAACTAAACTAAACTAAGCCCCGTCCCTAATGAACAGGAATAGCTGAATAAGCTGAATAACTGTTAGTTAACGCTGATAAATCTGCAGACTCTCTGTAGCTCTCTGACTGCAGACTGAGGGCGAACTGAGCTGAGACTTTAATTAGCTGTAATTTGGCAGCTGGAGGCCTGAATGTGTTCAGAGTGACACAGACTGAAGCTGTGGATCAAAAACGCTGAACACATGAAGGTGAGACGCGTTTGATAAAGAAAAACAAGCATTTATTTCATCATAGTTCTCCCATGAGAAGTAACTGCAGATTAACAGATTTTAATAAAATTATCTTTCATCACACAAAAATCTAATTTTCAAAAATATGCATCATTTTTTATTTTCTACTTTAACTGACTTATTTTTTTGACCAACATCCAGTCCTATTCATGAATATCAAAAATTCATTAATTTTCAGAATTTTAATGCAAACAAACAGCAGAAAATTCAGTTCTAAGAGATGAGTTTTAAAACGATTATTGTCGTCCAGGGCTGCACAGTTATGGGCAATATGATAATCAGGATTATTTTAATCAAGATTGAGATCAGGATTATTTATTGGGACAAAATATTTTTATTGCACTTTGACATTTAAATTACCTTCATGACTTTGTGTTGTGCTTCATTCCTGCTAAAGAACAAATCTTTTTAACATGACACACATGAAACGTACAGATATGACGTATCTGTTCCAACGTTTTCTCCCGGAGACTGAGCACGTCTTTTCTGAACACAGCACAGTCTTTAATGGACAAATGGACGTGACGCAGGGTTTCCGTACCGCTCAGGTCACCGTGTTGACGTCCTTTGTGGGAATCACAGCAGGCGGTCTGATCCGGCTCACAGTCCTCCTGATGGCCTCTCGCAGGTCTTTGTTCCTCAGACTGTAGATCATCGGGTTCAGGAGCGGTGTCAGAGCGGAGAACAGCACGGACACGATGACGCGATCCTTAAACAGAATCAGATTTAGATTCATTGAACACTCAGGATATCTGGTGTTTCTCCCCCACATGAAGCAGATCCCGATGATGATACACTTTGAATCAGTCTGCAGTACAGTTACTCTAAAATATGTCAAATTTCTGTGAAATATGCCAACCTGTTCTAGTTTACAACTCGTCAAATGCCATCGCCTGGACATTGATTTCTGCGTCAGACACCGAGGTGAAACCACACGGGTTATTTTCAGGCTGCCGAAATGGGCGATGAATCCACCCATGTGGGCGAGTGGCATGAGGCCAATATGGACCCAACATGTTCTCATCCCAACTCGTCACAGTAGCCACTCTGTCAGCGACCTTCTGCGTCTGCTGATGACGTTTTAGGTCACCTTCTGTATCAGCTGTTTACACTCAGGGATGCCGTTACCATGTCAACAAACGCACGTGGTGGGATGACGCTGTTATGTTTACACAACAGCACATAGCAATCAATGCCGACCATCACGATGGTTAAGGTTAGGCAACAAAATCACGGATGGTTCGGTAAAAGAGGCACATGGTAAGGTGTAGAAGCTGAAGCTGTCCTTCAGCGTCACATGTGCACGGGCCATCCGTCCGTCCACCAGCGTATAAGAAAAATGTTTCTGTCTGATGTTGTACAGACAGACTAGCAAAGCAGGTCAGCAGGTCTTACCAGCCGCATTCCAGTCGGACCCAGAAGGTGACTTTTGGTGTCACGCCTGAACGCCCAAAGCACTAACAGAGTGGGCTATTTGACGAGTTCAGAGAGAGCGCCGGCTGAACAATCCCGTATAGGGACCATTTTTTAGCCCATGTGAAATTAAAGCAAAGGAAAAGGTAAATATTGAGACCTAATGATTCGTCTTGTACCTCTGGTGAAAACTTTCCCACCCGGTAGGAGATGAAAACACACGAGGCCGAGCCAAAAGAGATGGTCACCACGGTCAGGTGGGCAGCGCACGTCCCGAAGGCCTTCAGCCTCTGAGCCACGCCCATCCTCGACACTGAAACTCCAATCAGGATGTAGGAAGTGAGGATGAGGACTCCTGTTGTCAGCAGGGCCAGTATGGCGAAAGAAATGGACACAATGTTATGTATGGTGGTGTCACCACACGCCAGGCGCCTCACGGCTGACAGGTCGCACCAACCATTCCTCACTACATTGGGGCCGCAGTAAACCTGCCGCCAGCTCATGGAAGTGGCCGGCAGCGTGCAGAAGGCGGCAAAACTCCAGGCTCCTGCAACGAGGAGCAGCCGGACGGGCCGAGTCATGACGGCGGTGTAGCGCAGAGGGTCGCAGATGGCCACGTAGCGGTCGTACGCCATGACAGTCAGGATAGCGTAGGCAGTAACTCCCAACTGAACAAAAAAATGCATCTGGAAGAAACAGCCGGGGACGGAGATGGTGTTCACATCCGTCAGGAGGCCGGAGAGCATTTTGGGGATGGTGGTGGTGGTGAAGAGGATGTCCACGAAGGAGAGGTTGTAGAGGAAGAAGAACATCGGAGAGTTTAGCTTCGAATCAGTCAAAGCCTGCAGGAGAAACACAGCCGCAGCAATTACGATGTTAAATATTTCATGTCAGTCAGATTGAAAATTACGTTTTATAAACTTGGTGGAGGGTTTTATTTTGTACCACTAAGATGATCATGCTGTTTCCTCCCAGGATGATGATGTAACCCAGAAGCAGGATGACAAAAAGGATCATCCTTTTCTCGCCGAGGCTGGCGAGGCCCTGAATGATGAAGAAGGTGACGCCATCAGACTCCCAGGTGCCGTTAACAGAGCCTCTCTGATTGGTCGACAGCGGCAGGTGTGAATCTGGAGTGATGTCAGAGAGTATTATTTAAGACGTGTTGCATTTAAGTAAGACACTGCTTCTACTAATACCACTTGAATTACATTTTTTATAAACAAAATGATAAAATGTTGCGGTGCAGGACTGCCGACGACGTCCTGCCGACGACTTCCCTACAATCAACCCGCACTGTACAATATATGAGAACTTCTGTAAACTGAACCAGAGGGCGAAACTTTCCATTTACCAGTCAATCTCTCTGAAAATCTGAAGTTTCTATCAATTAGAAGAAACAAGTTAATTCACTCGAAATGTTTAAGTTGCATCAATTTCACAAAATTAAGTGAATACAACTTGACTTAACTCAATAATTAGATGTAAAATAAATACAAATCAAACTAAGAGTTATATTTGGTGAACTGGATCAAGGCATTCAGTTCACTCGTTTTTTTAAGTAAGATAAGCTTAAGTTTAAACTATAGTAATATAAATATAACTGTAATGATAATGATCTTTATTTATGTAGCACCATTCAAGCTTAAGCATAAAGTGCTTCCCAATTAGTATAAATAATTTAAAAAATACTTAAAAAATCATTTAAATCCATAAAACACGTTAAGGATCTGTATGTGACAGAGCACACAGACGATCTGCAGAGAATTCACCACAAATCTGAAGCTGCTGCGTTCATCCTGGAGTCCAACACATCCAACACCTCAAAACCTGCCGCCTCCACTCTGAATCATTCATTTTCTGTATTAAATATAACAAAATAAAAGCCAGGATGTAGCTAACAGCTACGACACTGTACATTCAGAGCATTTAATTTCGAGCCTTCGTGCAAAATAAATAAAGCTGGAAAAAAAACAAGAACTGAGACGAATGACGGCAAAAAACACAATGAAGCTCTGAAAAAAAGATTTTACAGATCACAAATTTAAACTAACTACTAACTTTAACATAATTTCTAGACATTATCGTCTATGAAACAACATTTCTTTCCTCCCGTTTTGAACTGAAAACACATTTCTGTTAAATCTGATCACACATCCTGAAAACATAAAAGCGCATGACGAGCAGCTGAAGAGGAGCAGCAGAGAAACACTCACAGACCTCGAGGGCTTTCAGCTGAAATATCAAGCGGGAAAAGCTCCATCTGTCCTCAGAGGACACACACACGGATCAGCGGACGGAGGACAAACGCACAGCGACAGCAGAAAAACTCATCTGCAAAAAGAAGAGCTTCGGATGTGACTCCGTCTGCACAGAATTTAACGCAAGTTACTAAATCAAAAAATGAAAAAATATTCATATGTTTAGAAAAATCAACCCTTTAAAACCTGAGCAAATGATTTTGAATTCTTTTAAAAACATATGAAGAAGGTAACGAGCAACTCAGCTAGACAGAGCCAAAATAAACGCAAGACGTTTGTTTAAAATTAGAAAATAAAAAAACCTGAGAAGAAGCAAAAACACTTATTTCTAAAGCTAATTTCTTAAATTTGTAAGACATTTCTTGCCAAGTTGCTAAATGTCTTTTTCACTGAATCAGGTTTCAAAGAGTTAATAAAGCTTCACACCTGCACACCATAAAACATATCTTTTTCCATATCTGCCTTTTCAAAAACAGCAACAAAAAAGAGAAATTCATACCTGAATATGTGAATCTTTGCTCCGCTCCGTCTAGTTCATCCACATTTTGTATTTTCAGGAGCGTCTGAGCGTTTTTCTGATGACAGTGGAGTTTATTTTGAGACCAAACAACGTTAATTACACAAAGTCACATCATTAAAAATATAAATTGTACACAGGGCCGCAGGAGAATACCAGAGGGACTTTCCTCTGTGGTTATAAACGAGCATTAATCTCCTAATTAAAGATTCATCAAAGAAACTCACTTTAGCGGCTGCTGTTTGTGTGTCTTTGTGCTTCTGTTTAACTTGTTTCTGTAAAGTTGAACTCAAACAGTTTGACAGTCTGAGTCTCAACATTTCATCGAAGTTTCAGTTTGTTTGCAGTTAAACAGTCAAATAAATGAACTCATATGTGCAGAAACAGATGACAAAAAGATGAGAAGATGACAAACGCTTTCAATAACGCAGAGTGAGGTAAATTCCAAAAGTCCAAATCAATGAAAAGAGACAGAGGCATCATCTTTTCACAGTTATCTCACTGCGTTCTGCGTCTTGATGGCGTTGGCCCTTCTCAGCCGCCGTAGTTCAGCCTCTCAAAAACAACGTCTCACTGCAGGCCCAATCACTTAGCCTACATTTCCCATCATGCCTAGTGTTAGACTGAGTGCTTTTTAGTTGTTTTTTTCTGTGTTTGTCAGTGTTCATGATGAGTCTGTTCAGAATATGCTGGTTCATGCTGCTTTTTGTCATCTGGTCATTTTCATTTAACACCATCAGCGAGTCGGCCGTTACGTTTCACAAGCTGAGCTGTAATTTAATCTCACTGTGGACGGTTTTTTACATCGAGTTTTCAGTGAACTATGTTACTACCCTGAAATCCTCCTCGTCACCCATCTGATGAACACTTCTGGATCTTTTTGAGTGCAGTGGTTAAGGAGTGGAGCAGTGAACTTTTGAGTGATGTGCTATCATGCTGATTTTGAGTCCTAAATGTCTTGTCGAGCAAACTGATTGATTGGTTGGAACTTCTTGTTGTATAATCGGGGTTTGAAATATGTCCACTTGCCACCATGGTGAGCTTATCCCAAAATCTACCAGCCAATCAAAGGATGACTTGTGATTTTGGCTGGTGAATGAAGCTAATCCAGGATTCATTTACATGCAGCTGGTGCTAACTGCTAACCCTGGATACAAAACAGTCGTCACATGTTGCCGCTTTGTCAGGACTCCTGCGGCTACATGTTACGCTCTAGTTATCTTGTGTTTGATTTTATTTGTGCTCATTCAAAGAAAATGAAGGACTGAATGACTTTAAAACAGTTCAGTTATTTTTTAATGAAGGTTTCTTTTTTCTCCTGAAGCAAAATAACAAGAACAAAATGAACAAACATCGGCTCAAAATTTCACAATCGGTGCATCTGGACTAATTTATCATTTTCCAGGATCAGAATGATGGCATAACTCTCTTCAGGTGGAACATGTTTGACAGACACTTGTGTATTTCCTGTGACTGCAGGCCGTAGATGACGGGGTTCAGGCTGCCGGGGACGACGTTGAAGAGGATGGCTGAAATCTTGCGGTACTCTGCGTACTGCGGGAAGCGGTGGAGGGTGATGATGATCAGCCCGCTGACGAGCATGATCAGGTAGAGGCACAGGTGAGTGCTGCAGGTCTTCAGGGCCTTCCTGTTCAGGGACTTGCTCTTACTGGTCAGACAGGCGGCGGTGATCTTGGAGTAGGTGACGACGATGCTGCCGATGGAGGACGAGAACAGCACAACGGTGAAGGTGAGGCCGTAGATGTTGTTGATGAACACGTTCTCGCAGGAGAGCTTGAACAGTGATGCGTTGTCGCAGTACGGGTTTGTGATCAGAGTCCTGCAACGGTTCAGCCGGATGGTCAGACCAAGCAGAACCGCCACCAGAACAAACGCCACTCCCCACGCCGACACCGTCAGCCTGATCACCATCCTGTTGGTCATGATGGAGGCGTAGTGCAGCGGGTTGCAGATGGCCACGTATCTGTCAAACGCCATGATCATGAGCACCGTGTGAGCGTTGGTGCCGAACATGTGCGTGGTGAACGCCTGCATCACACACTCGTAGTAGTGAATGAGGCGCTCGGACGGCGGCACCAGGATGTCGGCGAGCACCCGAGGAACCAGCAGGGAGTTTCCCATGACGTCGTTGACCGACAGGTTACAGAAGAGGAGATACATCGGCTGCTGGAGGCTCCGCTCCGTCCAGATCAGGATCAGAATGCCCACGTTGGCGGTCAGGATGAAGACGTACGCCGAGAGCAGGAAAAAGAAGACGGGGTACTTGTTCGTCTTGTTGACCCTTAACCCCTCCAGCTGGAGAGTCAGGCTGTTGTACGTCAAGTTTTCCATCTGAGCCGTGCAGAAATAAAACGAGAGAGAGAGAGTACGGGATAAACTTAATAACGCACAAACTGATGTTTAAATTCTGCAACCAAAGAAAAATATATCAGAAATCTGATATGAATCTTGTTGCTTTTCAACCTTTCAATCTCAACAGTTTATGAAAAAGACCAACACTCAAAAACTGTGATAAAAATATGAAAAAATTATATTATATTAATAGTTTATAATACAGAAATACCAAAATACAGTTTTAGAATGACAAAACAACATTTTTGCAGGTTGTGCAGAAAAAGTGATGTGCAAAAGTTTCCTGTGAGACAGTAATATACAGTAATATACAGAAATTACATTAAAATGGGTCATTTACAAAAGATGACAAATATGTTAAAACTCACTGTTTTAAAATGACAAAATTGTCATTTTTTTGCAGGATGTGCAAAAGTTTAGTGCATAATAATAGATTGACAAACTTTGAATCTTTGCAAGATGTGCAAAAATGTTAATATGTAAAAGTTAAGCAATTTAATTTTATGAGCCAAAATAGAAAACAAAAACAAAAATAAAATATAAAAACATACTATATAGAATAAAAGAATATCTTATAGCTTTTTTTTTACAATGTAAAGATAGAATGCAAAAATATTGATATTCCCTCTGAATCATTATTAACAGTGTGCAAAATTTCACTCCATATAACAATATTATATTCTTAGTTATTATATTAAACAAAAAATACAGTTAATTTTAAAAAAAAAAAAGATAATTATGTGTAACGGAAGCTGTGTAATTTTTTCAGGAGGTGCAAAAATAAATCACAGAGGTGGCACTGAAGTGTACTCCATAAAGTTAACTGTAAATTACTGATGCATCAACAGAATTCATGTTGAAAGAAAAACAGCATAAACATGTTGAACAGCGCTTCAGCTCGGCGCCATCAGACGTTCACAATCAGCTGCAGAATCCAGATGCTCCAAAACAAACAGCTGAATAAACGGATCTTTGTACCTGTTTAAATCTGTGTGAACGTTCACCTTCTCATTTGATTCAGTTTACAATAAAACCTTGATAAGTTGCCTAGTTGCCCTCTAACAGTGTGTTTGCAGCTGAACTGAGCTGCATGAAGAAATCACTGAATGTAAAGTGAGAAAAGCATCAGTGCAGCGCTCCCCTGCAGGCCCTCTGCAAACAGTCCTGTCTGTTTTATCGGCGCGTCTCTTTCTGGGAAAACCTCCGACAAACATTATGTCATCGTAAACAAGCTTCAGCATGTTGTGTAACTCTCCGTAACGCCTCGTGTGGTGTTATTATTCAGCCTGACATGTTCTACTGTAACACAGTGAGCCCCCGAGAGCCTCAACACCAAATTATTGAACTGGAACATTTTTTAAATAGTCAAAATAGGACTCCGATTATAACATTTTTTTATTTTTTTATTTTAACACCAGTTTTTCCGGCAGGGGGAGCCCACGTTTCCAAGATGCAGAATCACAGTAATATTATAAAGAAATAAATGGAAAAATAAAAAAATGCAACGAAGCTGTACAATGACATTTACAGTATGTGTAATTCCTGGGAGAGGTACAAAGAGAATAGATTCAAAGGAACATTAAAAACAATAAAACCATCATCCCAACAACTCATAAAATCTGAATTCATACATATAAATTACATGTAGGGGGAGAGAAAAGCTGAGGCGTCCGTGCACGCTTTCATCATGAGTTTATATCCTCAGTTCCAAAAAGTTAGGACGCTGTGTTAAATGCAAATGAACACAGAATGCAGTGATTTTTAAATACTTTTTGACCAATATTTACTTGAATACAGTACAGAGACCAGATATTTCACTTTCAAACTAATAAACTTTATTGTTTTTTGTAAATATACACTCATTCTGAATTTGATGCTGTAACATGTTTCAAAAGAAGTTGGGACAGAAGTAACAAAAACTGGCCTTTACAGAGAATATAATGTGGATTTCAAGCCATTTTTATTTTTTTTCAGACGGCGGCACCATCCCCTGGGGTTCACGCTGTGTTATTATGCCTGGTAAAGTGGTCAAGCAACAGAATTTGGACAAACTACATAATTCAAAGTAGGGTGGGAGCCAGAGCCTTCAATTACCACGCTCCTCTTTTGTGGAACCATCTTCCAGTTTGGTTCAAGGAGGCTTGAACTCTTTGATAGAGCTTTTAGTTAGGGCTGGCTCAGGCTCGCCTTGAACCAGCCCCTAGTTAGGCTGACGTAGGCTGAGTCTTTCTGTGATACACTGAGTTTCTTTCTCCTTCTCTCTCCCACTCTCTTCCTGCATTTAAGAGTTTGGACTGTCTTCTTTAATAAATCTCATAGCTAGGGCTGGCTCAGGTTTGCCTTAGACCAGCCCTTAGTGAGGCTTATATAGGCCTACTCTGCCGGCAGATTTCTAAGGATACACTGAGCTCTTGTCTCCTTGTGTCTTGCCACATTTAAGAGTAGAGTTGAGACTTTCTTTTTTGATAAGGTTTATGGTTAGGGCTGGCTCAGGCTTGTCTTGGACCAGCCCCCAGTGAGGCTAATATAGGCTTAGTCTGCTGGCGGACCTCCTATGATACGCCGAGCTCCTCTCTCTCTCCTCGTCTGCAAACATTCATGTCCTGTTACTGAATATCAATAACTCGGCTACTTCTCCGGAGCCTCTTTACTCCTTTGTCTTGCAATTATTATTATTGTTTTTGCAATATCTCTCTATCTCCTCCCGCTCTCTCTATGTATTGTTTAGTCATATGGCTTATATCTCACGGTATTGTGCTCCTGTCCCGTAAAGCATGACATATGTTTACATGTTCTATTGAAAATGGTAACAAGTCCGCTGCCTAATTGCTTTTCCAGTTTTTGCTTGTGCCATATTTCAGGAAAACAGTGTCAGCCCTGTGATAGACAGGTAACCTGTCCAGTGTGCACCCTGATTCTCACCTATAGTGCCTTGCTAAAGGCGTTCTTCCTGTATTGCTGTGTTACAATTTGTAATTTAAATGGTTTTTTTTGTAAAAGACCCTCTACAACATACACAAAAAACATGAAATCAAAAGAAAAAAGTTCTCAAAGATAAAAAAACAAACAAATAAAACTTAAAATTGGTGTATGCATATGTAGGTTTCAAATGGTTGACAAAAGAAGCATTTTAACTTACATTTCATTATTTTTCACAATGCGTAAATGCTTTGTCTTTCAAATCTCAGAATAAGGGCAGAACTGGTTTGGATCGGAATAATTTTGACAAGGATTTGCAGATTTCTGCAGACTGCACGCCATAGATGATGGGGTTTAGGCTTCCAGGGATGATATGAAACAGGATGGCACAAAGTTTCCTGTAGTCTGAGTACTGAGGGAAGCGATGCAGAATAATGACAATAAATCCACTGATGAGCATAATCAGATACACAACCAGGTGAGTGCTGCAGGTCTTCAGAGCTTTGCTGTTCAAAGACTTGTTCTTACTGGTGAGACAGACGACTGTGATCTTAGTGTAGGTGAGGACCATCGAGCCGATAGAAGCTGTGAACAGGACGACGGTGAAGGTGAGGCCGTAAACATTATTAATAAACGCACTCTCATTGGACAGTTTAAACAGCGAGGCGTTGTCACAGAAAGGGTTTGTGATCAGAGTCCTGCACCGGTTCAGCCGTATGGTCAAACCCAGCAGAATCCCGACACAAACAAACGCCACTCCCCAGGCGGACGCCGTCAGCTTGATGAGCGTCTTGTTGGTCATTATTGAAGGGTAACGCAGCGGGTCACAGATGGCCACGTATCTGTCAAACGCCATAATCATGAGCACGGTGTGGGACGTGGTGCCGAACATGTGCGTGCTAAAAGCTTGGACCAAACATTCGTAATAACTGATGAGGCGCTCGGAGGGAGGCCTCAACATGTCAATCAGCAGACGAGGAACCATGATCGAGTTTCCGACTATGTCATTGACCGGCAGGTTGCAGAAGAGGAGATACATGGGCTGATGGAGGTTTTTGTCAATAAAAACCAGAACAGCAATGCCTGCGTTGATAAGCATTATGATAATGTAGGAGAAAAAGAAGAAGAGAAAGAGAGGGTGGACAGAGTCCTCTGAGACGTTCAGCCCCTCCAGCCGGAGAGTGAAGCTGTTGTAGGTGCAGTTTTCCATCAGCCTGAAACAAGAAATGTCTGATACACTCAAAGACTTCATAGCTAAAAAAAAACCAAACAGGATAATATATACCAAATAATGACGTTCAACAAAAGATGAAAGCCAGAAAAACACTGTTAGGAAAAGACTTTGTTATCCAAAATCCTGCTGTCATACCTGCTGTGAGTCTTCTGCCTCTCCGTCTGTCGGCTGACGGATCATCTACCAAAGAAGACCTTCTCTTCCACTGCAGTTTTATATAGTCGTAGTTTTACTGTCAGGGGAGCCATAAACACAGATGATTTAAGATGCAACATTATGTAATCGTGGTGGATCGATGCTTTCACATCAGGTAGACGGACACACCTTTTGAACGATGTGAAAAACAGCAGGATGGAAAAACAAAAAATGCACAATGACATGTTGCTACGGTGGAATCGTTTGTTTACAAAGAATAATACTAAATAAACTCGATAAAATGATTTCCCCTCTTTTATTTTATGGATGTATTCCAGTAAAGTCCAATAATCACATGTGCATGAGACAATTTATTTTCCATCAGTAAGATGACAGATTAAATCTAATTTTTGAGTTTAATTAAAATGTATCTGTATTTGCTGAATTTTGTGAAGTTGTTACAACTTAAAAATGACATGTAGAATTACCTTGTTCTTTCTCAAGTGTTTGCAACTTCAGGAAATCAAGTAAATCTGACTTAAGTTGATCATGACTAAGAGGATTTTACCAATAATAAAGTTCAGAGATCTGCCAGTCCTGTTTCGTTAACATGTTTAAGAAAATACAAATATGACTGACTAGTTTGCAACTAGCCAAATACAGATATATCGTTAAAACTAAAAATTAAACTTTTTTCTTTTTTCTTAGATTTTAGGACATTTTTAAGATTTAAGGACGTTTCTAGGATTTTCAGAAATTTCTCAGATTTTAGGACATTTTTTTGGATTTTTGCAATATTTCTCAGAATTTAGGATGTTTCTAGATTTTAGGATATGTGACTTGAATTTTGGTATATTTCAATGATTTTGGGACATTAGGGTCTTAATATCGGGGGTGTGGGGGATCCTCCTCTGGCTCTTTTTTTTTGATCAACAAGCTCTATTATGATGCTGTTTTATGTCTCTGACACCTTATGGAGACTAAAAGGACAAAAACTGTTCACAGAGTCAATCACTTTAATTTTCCACTTTATTTTTAATTAGACTGCTAACATGGCCGGTGTAAAACATCAAACCAGCAATAGACTGACTGACCAGTCTGCGCCGTCAGACCCGGTTTGAACTGGTTTCACTGGCAGCATGGTGTCTTTGTTGGGTCAGGTGAGTGTGGAGTCCCTCAGGAACTCTGTTCAGGATGTGAAAGTACTTTTTTTTACTGTTTTATACCCAAATATTAGTCACATTTTAGAGATAACGTTAGCTAGTTAGCTGGATATAGTTAGCTTCGTGAACATATTTGATGCTAGCAGATATTTGTCCACGTCTTCTGTTAACAGAGCGTAAAAATCCTGTTTAGGGACTTAATGTAATCTACAGATGATAAATATGTGTGTGTATATTTTGATACTGCGCCAATTTGATGTAGTTTGTAAAAGTTTTGATGCTAATCGCGATTAGCATGCTAAAGACACTGAGCTGTCAGTGTGTTAGCAGATGTATCTTTGATCAACAGAGAGTAATTTCACCTGTTAGAGGACTTGATGTAATCCGCAGCAGGTAGATACGTGTGTGTGTGTGTGTGTGTGTGTGTGTGTGTGTGTGTGTATTTTAATAGCGTAACAGTTTGATTTAGTTCATAAAAGCTTTGATGCAAACCAGGATTAGCGTGTTAGCATGCTAACAGCATTAGCATTAGCAGTCGATGTTTCTGTGTACTTCGAGTGTGTTTGACGCCGTCAAAGTTAAAACCTCCGAATGATAAAGTTAATGAGCTGTTGGTTGATTTATTGTATTTACTTCTTAGACATGGAGAGGACCGTGATGTCTCTTGATGTCCTGCTGTCCTCCATATTTCCACCTCACACTTCAGGTAAGTTTTTATTTTTGCTCATAGAAAGGACAACCAAACTTAAATGGCTGTGTTTTATATTTATTTTATAGTTCATTTCAAAGAAAACCTGTCTTCCTTTCGTAAGGCAGGTTTTCTTTGAAAATAACCAGTAGGACTTTCACCCCGTTTATCACGTCCAGAAACTGTAAAATTACAAATTATCTGTTCATCCCGAGTCGTCACGTGTCGCTCTAGTTGCATCTTTAAATAATTACTGATGGTAGTGCCTTGTGATTGTTACGGTTTTACAAAAACATTATCCTATAAAGTATAAAAGGTAACAATTAGCCCTATAACTTATTTATTTGATTTATTTACATGAATATTTCAGCTCCCTGCTAGACAAACACAGCAAAGATAATACACTCTATTCCCAGTTCATATGGAGTACTCTAATACACTGTGATGTTTTTTGGGGGGGTTTCTCAGCTGATATAATAATAATAATAATAATAATAATAATAATAATAATATAAATACATTTCCCGCAGCTGATCATCACTACTGAAAAGAAAGAAAAACATTATATAAAGCAATACTATGCAGATATGCAAAAGCCACAAACTACATCAAAGTTCCTTTTTGTATTTCGACATTGAATCAGTTAACAAATTCAACTTCCATAATTGGGCTCCATGGTAATTTAACAAATACTGTCCTCTACATGTATGATGCATTTTTAGGAAAAGGTCATTTGTTTTTATATTTGGATAAAACTTGAGATTTATGGATTAAAAAAAAAACTTATCAAAGCTTTCTGTAATTTTGTTGTCATATACTTCATTTTTAATAAATTTGAAGAGCATTAATCTCAGAAATGGTTTGTACATTTTATTTCAAGAAAAGAGGAGAAGTTCAGCACAGAACTGTAACAAAATAGATAAGACAGTAAGTAAGGTATGGATATTATAACTGATATATCTATATATATTTTTAAAAGATGGATGCAATAAAGTGCATTTTCCTAATAATTCCTAGAAATTTGAAATAAGAAAACATCCAGAGAATTTATCTTTTAAAGCGAGCACTTTTAAAGACAAACACAAGAATATGTATTGGGGCATGCATGATGATAAATGTTTTTTGTGTTGATATCATTTTCTATACAAACGCCTAGAAACTACTTTTTTAATGATGGCAAAACCTTCTTGGACTTACAGCACTTTGACAAAAACTTATTTACCTCTTTGGACTGCAGGCCATAAATGATGGGGTTTAGACTTCCAGGAATGATGTGAAACAAAATGGTGCAGAGTTTTCTGTAGTCAGAGTACTGAGGGAAGCGGTGAAGTGTAATAATAGACATCCCATTAAACACCATAATCAGATACACAAGCAGGTGAGTGCTGCAGGTCTTCAGAGCTTTGCTGTTCAAAGACTTGTTCTTACTGGTGAGACAGACGACTGTGATCTTAGTGTAGGTGAGGACCATCGTGCCGATAGAAGCTGTGAACAGGACGACGGTGAAGGTGAGGCCGTAAACATTATTAATGAACACGCTCTCACAGGACAGTTTAAACAGCGAGGCGTTGTCACAGTAAGGGTTTGTGATCAGAGTCCTGCACCGGTTCAGCCGTATGGTCAAACCCAGCAGAATCCCGACCAAAACAAACGCCACTCCCCAGGCGGACGCCGTCAGCTTGATCACCATCCTGTTGGTCATTATTGAAGGGTAACGCAGCGGGTCACAGATGGCCACGTATCTGTCAAACGCCATAATCATGAGCACGGTGTGGGACGTGGTGCCGAACATGTGCGTGGTGAAAGCTTGGACCAAACATTCGTAATAACTGATGAGGCGCTCGGAGGGAGGCCTCAACATGTCAATCAGCAGACGAGGAACCATGATCGAGTTTCCGAGTATGTCATTAAATGTGAGGTTGCAGAAAAAGAGATACATGGGCTGATGGAGGCTCTTGTCCGTGAAAATCAGAACAGCAATGCCTGCATTCATAAGCATTATAAAGATGTAGGAGAAAAAGAAGAAGAGAAAGAGAGGGTGGACAGAGTCCTCTGAGACATTCAGCCCCTCCAGCTGGAGAGTGAAGCTGTTGTAGGTGAAATTTTCCATCAGCCTGAAACAAGAAAACAGTGATGTCGAAATCACAGGTAACGTTCAGGTGACAGAGATACATTTCTGCAGACAGCAGTGCTTTATACATAAACTAACAGAAACTCTGAGCTTTTCATAATCTTACCAGATAAAATGGTCAACAGTTATGCATTGCACATTTCTTTTTTTCTGAAGACAAGCGTAATTTCCTCCAATAAGCATGTTCCACGAATCATTTTTGTAATAATGAAAGCTGACGAAGATAATGTTATTACTTTTTTTTCAGATCAGAAATTATATAAAAAAGTAACGTGGAGAAACAGTTGCTTGTAGGTCAGTGATACCTTCCTTGAGGGCCTCTGGTTCCAGCTGTTGTTTCTCTCAGTTCTCTGTAATACCCACCAACCCTGGAAAAGATGCTCTTTGCGTGAGTGTTTTGTAGATGTGATTTTAACTTTAGGGAATTCGCCTGCCTTGGATAGTGTGTGATGCAACATTGAAGCAACTGGGACGGCCTTCACATCCAAGAGTGAGCAGAAAAACAGTTTGAGTCACCTTATTCAGTCATCGCTTCCACCATTACTTCATTCTGTATCTTCATTAACTAACACTGTGGTTGTTAGTTTCATGGTGTCCATGCTAAACAACACTAAAAGAACACCACAATATAGGTGAGGTTATTTGGCATATGGAAAGATAGGCAAAAAAATCTTGCAGTGAGTACAAAAACAGTTTAAGAATATTCACTCGTCTTGGAAAAATAAGGGACACTTCGCGGCCCCATGCCGGAGGGACACAAATCAAAAGGAGGGACTGCAGGCCTTCCCCTACCAAAATTTTGTGTGTCCAAAACTTTATTTCCTGCCTTCTGACAAAAAGTCTTTGGCTACTCTCACCATGAATGAAAAGGAGACAAAGAGTAAATTAGAGTAAATAGTTGCATCAGTTAGATAAAAAAATTGGATTGTAGACTTTTAAAATGTGGCATATTTGGAAGAAGCAAGACAGGCTCGCCCATATCCGGAGATCCTGAAGTTCAGCCTTTTATTTTAAGACACTTTCGTACATGGCGTACATTATAAGACCATACCGTGACTTAAAGTTTTAACTGGAAACATCAGAGACACACTTTAACTTAAATTTACGATACGTGAATTTTAAGACAGCACAACTTAACAGTCTAAACAGCAGTTTCTGAAGACTCCTTGGACATCTGTTTCAGTTAAATATAAATCAGTTAGACAGAGTGGGAACAACGCACAATGAGTGAATTTAGGGATCCAGTCCAAGGTTTATTAGACACAAATCAACTAAAATCAGTATTAAAAGAGAGGACCACAATCTTGTTACTTGATGTTAGACTACTATATTAATTCTTTATTTTACTGTCTTTACTTTGCATGTTATGGCACAATTGAAGGACCCAGACATCAAAAATTTCACTAAAATTAGTATTTCACCAGTAGATGCCTTATTCACACATTATTATGATACAAAGCTGGTTAAAAACTGCCAGGTATCCCTTTTTAAAAAAAGGCTGTTCACTCCTGATCCCAGTACAACCTGACAAAGCTTGAGCAGTTTTGCAACAAAGAAAGGGAAAACCTGCTGTTTGGAAAGCTCATGAAGGTCTTTTCAAAAGTAGTCAAGACTGTTTCTTCCAAAAGGTGGATCCACCTCTGTGTCAGGTGCTGCCCCTTTGTTCAGACACATATCCCACTTCCTCAGACATTGTTAGTTGCTATTCCCCACCTGTCCACCAGATGCCCTCAGACTTTTCAGCCAACGTCTTCATTCACATGCTCACCTGTTTTCACTTCCCTCATCAACCCCTCTCTACTTAACCTGGTCCACTTCCTGTCTTCCTGACCACAAAGGGATTGTAAGACACGCTTATCTGGGACTCCTTCTGGTGAAAGACTTTAAAGTGACTCCCTGATGATCCTCATTCATGTCGTTTGAAAGCCACAATGACTTCAAGACTCCTGATTTTATGGCGGCGTGCTGACTAGTGTGACCAGTACAGCGATCTGACGAGTTTGAGAGTCATCAAGTGTGAACTTAAAACCTGTCAGACCTGCTGCCGGTTTTGAATGCCACCTTTAAGCTTCATCTCTCTAGTAAATCAATGAATTAAAACTTCTGTTTCCTTAACTTTCTGCATTTTCCCTGACACTATGACATACTGTCTCAGAAGGGATGTATATTTATGCAACTAAGTATTTTGTAGTTCTTTGCAGAGATTTGTCTTAATTTTGGAATTGAATGGCCTGTTTCTGAGTCTGCAGCCGTGCTATTGGCTCTGAAAAGCTGTACTTCTGCACAGCAGTGCTTTCAACCACTGCTAACAGCATGCTGCCATATTCTCAAAGATAATGCTAACATGCTGATGTTTGGTGGGTATAGTGTTAACCATAAGCATCAAACACAAGGTACAGCTGAAGATGATGGCAATGCCGCTAGATTTTCAAGGATTTGATCAGACACCAGGAAAAAATCTGAATTCAACCTGGTTATGGTGCTAGAGGGAAAAATCAGGATAACCAATGATGTCATAGTTCTTCCTGTGGGGAAAAACAATGTAACGCATTAAGAGGCAATATATCTTGTAGTTGTCAAGCCATTTAAATTGAAATCATAACTGTCCACCCGATGGTGGCGCTAAAAAAATCAGATGACCAGTCAGTAGGACTGACACTGAATGTTTGTACAGAACTTCATGGTAATCCGTCCAATGGTTGTTGAGATTTTTATGTATGGACCAATGAGCTGACTGGCTGACCAACAAGACAACAACACAACTAATACTGCACAATTCATACAAGACACTATTTCAAAGTGCTTTACTCACATTGTCCAAATACAACAACACGTGAACATGTGTACAAATATGTAGTCAAAACTGACTAAAAACTCAAGCTTAAACCTACAAACAAAATAAGAGCTCAGACCAAGATTAACATACCAAGAGCCACATCACTACTGTGGCTAAAAGTTTTGTGTAAAATCTACTTTGAATTAATAACCATGACTTTGATTAAATAACAGTGACTTTGATTTAATGGCTACGACTTTGATTTAAGGACTATTGATTACTGGCAGATGAAGTGAATAACATTGATTATCTCATTACGATATCATGCTCCGCTTGGGTTCTGTATCCAAAAATGTTGGTGAATGTCTCAGAATGCTTTACAGTCACCACATATTTAGTTACACTCATTTATCTACATATTTATAAAGTACAGAACTTTAAGCAAAAACAAGGTTTCATTGCGCGATTGTATCAATTCAGTGTTCATGGTTTATATCACAGTTCAATAGTAGTATTGATGATGCAGACGTGAGGGTGACAGTAACAGTGCACGTTGCAGTATTGATGATGTTGGTGACAACGATTGGGTGACAGTAGAAATACACATTGGAACTGTAATGTTGATGATGTTGATGAGAAGGTGACAGTAACAGTACATATTGTACTTCTGAGCTCTACTGTGGGATCGGCCTTCATGGCTACGGTCCTGATGCTGCATTGTTGTGACTGTCACGACCTTTTAATGGTGGTTTATACCACACTGGAAATGGTTTACGTCATCAGGAGCTGTTAGTCATTTTCAACGCTCTATGGCGGACTCTTATTAATCTGGTCGTGTGGAGCTTGACTGCACAGGTGCAAGTCACCCTGAATACAGATTAATGTCAACTGTTGTTTGTTTCGGTGTCATCTTGTTGGTGCTTTATGTGTTCCTCCCTTGTTTTCACACTTGCTGCAACACAAATTGCCCTCTAGGACAAATAATAAATTGAACTGAATTGAATAATTTGTGGAATAAGCAGTAGAAATGTATTTGTTACACTATGGCAAACACTTTTTGGAAATAAATATTTCAAAAAAGAATTTTCTTATTTCTTTAGACTGCACACCATAAATGATGGGGTTGAGGGTACCGGGGACCATGACAAACAGGATGGCAGAGAGCTTCCTTTGGTCTGAGTACTGAGGGAAGCGATGCAGCAGGATGACGATAAATCCACTGATGAGCATAATCAGATACACAACCAGATGAGTGCTGCAGGTTTTCAGAGCTTTGCTGTTCAAAGACTTGTTCTTACTCATCAGACAGACTACTGCAATCTTGGCATAAGTCAGAGCCATGCTGCCCATGGAGGAGGTGAGCAGGACCACGGTGAAGGTGAGGCCGTACACGTTATTAATGAACACGCTCTCACAGGACAGCTTAAACAGCGAGGCGTTGTCACAGTAAGGGTTTGTGATCAGAGTCCTGCACCGGTTCAGCCGTATGGTCAAACCCAGCAGAATCCCGACCAAAACAAACGCCACTCCCCAGGCGGACGCCGTCAGCTTGATCACCATCCTGTTGGTCATTATTGAAGGATAACGCAGCGGGTCACAGATGGCCACGTATCTGTCAAACGCCATAATCATGAGCACGGTGTGGGACGTGGTGCCGAACAACTGTGTGATGAAAGCTTGGACCACACACTCATAATAAGTGATGAGACGCTCAGAGGGCGGCAGCAAGATATCCCGAATCAAACGAGGCACAATATGAGTACTTCCAACGATGTCACTGACCGACAGGTTGCAAAAAAGGAGATACATGGGCTCGTGAAGGGTTTTGTCAGTGATAATTAGAACCGTGATGCCAATATTCAAAACCATTATAAGAATGTAGGAGATAAGGAACGAGGAAAAGATCAGGTACATGGTGTCCTTTGTGACCTTAAATCCCTCCAGCTGCAGTGTGGGGCTGTTGTAGGTGTAGTTTTCCATCGACCTGAAATGACTAAAGTACAATATGCAGTTTGGATGAAGTCTTGGCAATCGAAGTTATGTTAAGACTTGAGATTAGTTACACACAAAGAAACACTGACAACAACACATTCACATTTAAACATCTTTGCATATATTTAGAGTCTCTGAAAATGCATTTTTCTAATCAGAGATGTTTGATGTTCGTAACAGCAGCACCTGCTCAGTGACTGAGGTTCATCAGTCTTCAGTCATCTCTGCATGCAGTCAGCATTCATCAGCAGCAATGAAGATCTCTGACTTTATCAACATGATTTTACCATCAGGGGAATCACTTCACCTTCAATACCTGATGTAACATTAAGAATAATATACGCACAACACAGACGATGTTCCAGCCACAGGACCGCTAAACATGTCAGTCAGTTTATAATTCTAGAGCTTGGGTAGTACGAGCATTGAGCTTCAAAAATCAATGTATTGCATAAATAATCAAATTTTTCAGTATTTCAGAAAGGAAATATGGATCTGAGGATCAGCGGGGGATGAGGGGGGAGTTAGTAGAAGCGTCATGCTCTCAGTTAAAACTGGGGAGCGTTAACGTGAAGCCAACTTCTTGGCAAGAGGCCTAAATTATTATGAGATGGTTAACATTTTGGCCTCTGAGTGGCAACCAGGGTTCATCCTCCAGGGAGTATAAATATTCAGCAGATTTAATGGTGCTGTGGCTCATGTTTTTCATGCCTTCACACCGCTGATAGCTGCGGCTGGAGGCACTGTGTTGTCGGGTTGTGCATCCGCATGTCCTTTAAACATAACAGCAACAGTTAAAGCATGTCCTGAGGGAAATACTTCAAATTTGGCACGAACGTCTGCTTGGACTCAGCAATAAACTGATTAGAATTTGGTGGTCAAAAGTCAGAGTGAACTTGACTGTCTGATTCATTGAGGGAATTTCTTCAAATTTGGTATAAATGTTTGCTTGGACTCAAAGATGAAAAGGCTGGAATTTGGTGGTTGAAGGTCAAAGGTCAGTGTGACCTCACCAAACATGTTTTTGGCCAGAACTCCAGAATTCATACACTAATCATGACGAAACTGCACACAAATGTGTAATAGGATGAAAAGATAATGTGATGACATTTTATATCCAGAAGGACGTGTTTTTAAATGAAAAGTTTCTTGCTAATTCTGTTGGTATTTGGGCTAGCTGCCAGAGGCCTCGTGGTCCCGCTGTCCAGTCCGACTGTCGTCGTTGGCTTTTCAGCTAGACACTGTTACATCCATATATACGAAGTGTTCATGTGTGAAATCTATATTTCCGTGTGTATTGTTAAATTTTGACAACCATGACAAACCACAATCCAGCTGTTGAGAGGAGTCGGACAGAAACTGTTACTGCAATGGATGAGTCTAAAGTCAGAGTTCTGTCAAGTTCTTCCACAAAACCATTTGTTTACAGACCAGTTCTTTGTCATTGTCAGGAAAGAGTTTTCCCCATAGCGTCACCACAAAGTTAGTGGCACACGAATATCGTAAATGTCATTAACACAGCCTCAAACCGGAAGTACCTGGACAGAAGGGCCATACCATGTTTTACTGACAAAAAGTCATAGAAAGCCAAAAGATTTTGTGTCCTCTGTAAAGTTTCACGGTAGTCTATCTATTAGATTATGTCTCTATGTGTGAATGGAAAATGATATTTTAAGAGAGTTCACGTGAATTGTTTGGTCCATGAATGTCCACAGCACATTTCATCAAAATCAGACCTGTAGTTGCTGAGTTTTTGCTAGCTGTGGACGAACACTTAGTAAGTTTGAAAGTTTCATCATGCATTGACGGTGAAGTGAGTATCTGTAGCTCCCAGGAGCTTTCATTAACACCTATAATCAGCGTTATCCTCTGAGCCCTGATAAACATCTATTACAGGGCTGCTCTCTTTGCTCCCAGAGGGATAATTACCATAAGAAACTATGGATAAGTGTTTTTGTTAGGAGGCAGCTCACGGTGGACCTCATTAATGATTGCATTTGTTTCAGAAACATTAACACTCATTACTGGCTGCTGTGGTAACTGGAAAATGCAGTGACGACACTGGTGGACCATTAGGGGGCAGTGTAGTCCCCTGAGCTCCCAGCAGCTCTTTGGCTCACTGTTCACAACAAAGTTGTACAATTGAAAACTCTGATATCCCAGTCCGATCGCCAGAATAATGTTGGCATTGTACTTGTCTGCAAACAATGGATATCTTACATTTGCACATTTTTATGTTGAAACTTTACATTTCAACAACACTGGTTAACATGTCCACACAACTCTAAACCCTAAAATCTTAGTGGTTTTATGCAACTCTGACACCCAGAAATTTAGGCCCCATGCTGGTGACAACTGTGGTCGTAGGCTTTATGTTTTCAGGTTGTTCGTACGGCCATATGCGATATTTCAAGGATGTCTTCGAAGAAGTGTCTTCAGATTTTGCACAAACATCTACTTGGATTCAAAGATGAACTGGTTGGATTTTGGTGCTCAAAGGTCACTGTGACCTTGTCTGTCTCACTCTCGTGAGTGTGATAGCTCAAGAAAAACTTTAAAGTATATATCTGTATTTTTTAAATAAATGAAAATAATAAAATAATATTAAAATTTTAAGCATTTTTTTCCATGTCATTAACTTTTAAAAGAAAAAATATCACATTTTTTAAGGTCTTTCTTTGCATATTTTTAGGGAGTATTTCTTGTACTTCTGTTCTAATTTCTTGCAAATTTCTGGGTCATTTCTTCTTAAACTGATAATTTCCTTCTTTCCATGTTTTTGAAATAAACCAAGCCAAGGTGGCCTGGTTTCAAAGTGTTAAATATCACATGTTAAAAAAGGAGTGGGAAGAGGTACAGGTTATTTAATCCTGCCCCTGTATACATTCACATTCTACATAAACCACTGCCCAAATTTTATATACAAACCTCTATATGATATGAACAATCATCCTAGTGTTGTATACAGCCCTTTATAATATAAATAGCTGTCCTTTTTTAATGTATTACACAATACGATATAAGTAATATAAGCATCAGGCGTTACATAATTCTGGTGTTTAATCACAGGGAGCAGCTCTTTGAGGTCGCAGGCTGTACGAGTGCGGCTCCAGGAGTTTAGAAATAGCTTCGGTTTGGAGGCTCAGCCAACACAAACGGGTCAAACCGCTGCATGCAGTTAACGTTACGCCCTTTGCAAACAAATGTGTCACAGCCATAATCATAACAACCAGAGTGCAGCCACAATCACGGCGACAGCAACAACCCAAGGTCCGTCAGATCTCGACCACGGCGACAGATGCTGGTGACACGGCGAGGAGAGCCGTGTCAGATCACATGTTTACTGCTGAGCCGGTCACAGCGGAGGGTGTGCCCGATGGCTCTGTGGTCACAGTCTGCTGGATAAAACTGTATCACAGCTCAGCCGCCCTCACAGGAAACTCCCCCCGTGACCTTTCTGAACATTTACATTAATAATATATGTTCCTTAACCAGGTAAAAGATTTACTGAGATTTTAAACCTCTTTTTCAATAGAGAGGGAAGTGTAAAACATCGTAGCAACAGTTAACAAAAACAGACAAATGGAACTTTTACACATTACAAACAGCAAAAACAACCTCCAGTTAAAACACGAACGCACAAACACATGAAGAGCGACTGAGGAGGATCCCTCTTCAGGATGGACAGACGTGCAATAGATGTTGTGAATAACAATTAAATTACAGGAATTACATTAAAGAAAGAAAGAGAGAGAAAGAGAGGGAAAGATGCACAACAATAATGGGAACAATAACATAATATAACAATAGTGATAGAGCAGGATCACAGCATCAGTGTAACAAAGGCCCAGGACACAGGCACAGCCTCAGACAGGATCACAGCAACAGCACAACCAAGACGGCGATCCAGGCTTATAGCCTAACAAAAGCTTTTTGCTTCTGATGAGTTCATTTACACTTTAAAACACACAAACGTGGTGTTCATCTATGAAGATTATCATGCTGAACAACTAAGTATCATAAACCTGTGTGCGTCACAGAGGTTTTTTTGGGTGATAATTGAAATCCCATTCAAGAATCCCAGAAGTTTTTTGACAAGGGAACCAGTACGATGCTAACTTCCTGGTTGGCCTACGAAAGTACGTCATTCCTTCACCGCTCTGTTGTGCTTGTATTGAATGTATTTGTGTTGCATGTGATAGTGGAGGTCCAGTGTGGAGACTGGATGATTTTTAAAATTCTTTAGCTCCCTCTGCTGCTCATGATCGGCACTAACACGGTGCAGAGCTCCTGCAACGGCAGCTCGAGACAAACAGACAGAAAAGAGAAACTGAGAAACCGATTTTTGGAATATATGTCTGCAGAAAACAGTGATAGTTAGTATAGTTTCTGCTGTTATTTTTTTAAAATAATTTTGTCACTTCTTGTGTGTTATAATTTTGCCAAAATTATGGATGCACAAACATGTATAACTTATATGGCCTAGAATAAAAAAACAAAAACCTTTTGTCTGCAGTTGCACAGAAAAAAAGAAAAAAAGCCACACAGAGAATTAAACCATCGACTCTCACAGTACTGGTGCCAGGCTTAGTCTTTTTACATGAACATACTTTATATTTACATTAATATGCTGTATATGACTCATAAATAAGTTTAACCCCTTGAGACCTAGAGCAATGTAACTTCATGTGCTGCTTCCAGACGCCTTTCACAAGTATTTAAACCATTGAACTCTGAGCAACCAGACTACAACAGTCTGATGACGAAACACATCACGAGCTCCCAGCACCGAGATCTCCTCCCTGCACAGCCCCCTTCTCTCTAAATAAAAAACGATTATAAAAAATTAAATCATATAAACTGTTCAGTAAGGGGATTATTCTGAAAAAATAAAATAGCAAATATCATTTGTGCATCATCAATTCTGAAAAAATAAAAAGTCTCCACAAACTTCAGTAAACACACAGTTTCAATAAGAAATCTTTAATGTACTTTATGGCATTAACGGTGCGTCGTGACAAATGTTCAACACCACACAGACAGGATGTATTACAAGTAGTTACAGTGAAAAATTTGGCATTTCTTGTTTTCACATTGTGAAGATTACAAACACTGCAAAAAAATGAGTAGTGTTTTTTGTTTTTTTCCTAAATTTTGGATCCAAAGTCTCATTCAACTTTTTTTTACATCAGACATTTCTGATTAGTATCTCTTAAATTTACTCAATCATTGTGACCAAAACATTTACTGATTGTGACTTAAAAAAATATTTTGTACATAATATTTTTTCAAACAGACAATTTGTTGTAAGATTTTAAGTCTTGTGAAAGCAGATAGGCTGCCAGGAGCAATAAAATCTAATTGTTTCATATTTTCCTAAAAGGCAACGTAAAGGTTTCATCCAATTTGATTTCTCAGAATAAATAAATCAACTGGATGAGTCTGAACACTTGATCTTAATACATCATTTTTTGCAGTGGATAACTCATTACCACCATAATTATCACTCATTCAGCATCATTACAGCTACTGTTGTGAATGTGCAGACTGGGTGCACGGCTCGCTCATGCAGTGACAGTTTTAAACTCGTGAGGCTCATAAACTGATAATGTGAAAGATAAACTGTGCAGGATTTTCTTTGAATCATCATTAAACTGGGACATTGACCTCAGACTGATGATCTGCTCTTCTGTAACTTTTTTATATTTTAGTGTTTAATCACTTCATTAGAAGAAAGGATTTGCTTTTAAAGAGCTTTCCCCAGCTGGGTCCAGCTCATCAATGACGACACACTCGGCCAGACTCGATGAACCAACTGTGAACCAAGTTCAGTCAGGACCATGTAGTCAAAGAAAGCTTTATTTCTTTTTGCAGTATGATGTTTGGCAGTATGGCTCTGTTCTGGGACATCTCTGCCCTTCCACACACCTATGTGGAAAGCCGAAGACTGAGACAACAACCCCCCCTGCCCTTCCATGTGCACACATAGAAACCTGAGGCCAGGGAGAGGAAAAACTCACAAAAAAGGGATATATAACCAAAAAAATTGTGTTTCCAGCAACTTTTTAGGCACCAAACATGGATTATTCGATAACCACAGTTGAAAAAATGTAAAGTTTGTTACATTGTTACAAAAAAAAGTTGAAATGTATCATATTTTTGGTTTGCAGAAACAAATAATGCCGACATTTATTTTGGTAATTGGGTTGTAGATTGACACATATTCATAAATTAATATTATGATAACTGAAGTTTAAGTCATTTGTCAAACTTATCTCAAATTTCAGGCGATTCTTCTGTCTGACAAGTTGAGATGGGATTATGTCAATATTTATTTGCATGAATAATACTGTGCCAGATCATAACTTGATAAACAGAAAAAAAAGATTAGTTGCAGTCCCAGAGAAAGTTATTTTAAACGTGACTAATGATTAAAAAACAATCCTGCATGCATTTTTAAAACACTCAAAAATACTCATATTAAAAAGTGTGGCAAACTACATTCCTTAAACTATGATAGTTTTGTGTGTGTGTGTGTGTGTGTGTGTGTGTGTGTGCTGCAAGACAATAGTGAACACTCATGTAAACAAACATAATTTTTTTCATTTCTGACCATCATAAACAGATGGAAGCCGGCCGCGTCATTTGATGTTGTTTTTATCTCTTAAAAAAGTTTAATGATGATATTCATCTTTAAAACTAAGTTTTCCTTTTCATTTTATATTTCCTCAGAGAAAGATGAATCTCACAAATTTGAATGAAGTCGTAATATTTTTAAAACAAATATGTTTGAGTCTATCTGAAGCTTCTTGCTTTATATGTTTCTAGCAACAAAAGAGAGGATGACTTTTATAACAACACAATGCTTCAGGAACTTTGGAGATAGAAAATACGGTGGAGTCTTACTTGTTGATTTCAATTTTACTTTCAGATTATTTAATATTTACTTAGTAGGTTCTGTTTTCCTTCACAGATTCATCAGACACTTTATTCCTCAGTTCACTTTGGCTCCTTTTTTTTCTGAATCTCATAATTTTAGCAAAATTCACTGTAAAACACTACAAACAGAAATACCAATAGTTTAGTTTGCAATCATTAATCTGATTGGAGCAGAAATGGCACTACCATGGCAACTATATAGACACTCAGACTTGACTATGGCTAATCAGTTTGTATTTAATGCAACTTAGATGTTTCTGGAACCACGCTGATGCTTCAGTTCACCTCTGTAATGTCATGTAAACAAACCATTGTACCAATCAGCTGTGTGCTCATGTAAACAAACCACACAGGTTATCAGCTGTGCGCTCATGATCAAACTAATGACATAACCACTTTAACACTTCAAAACCTGGAACGAAATCAGTTCTCTTGTTCTACATTCAGAAGCCTTTCACTAGCGGTTAAACCTCTGAAACATGAGAACATCGGTTTGATTTCTTTAAAAAGCATAAGAAGAAAACATCAGAAGTAGCTTAAGCGGGAAATGTCCAGCAACTGAAAAAAATCATTGATGAACAAATCATCTAAAAATTTGATCATTTTCTTTCTTTCTTTTTTACTTTCCTTTTTGTTTATTTGCTTGTTTGTTTGTTTTCAGGTAATTTACGTTTTACTATTTTCTTGCTAATTTTTGGGCCATGTCTTGTTGAGTTGAACATTGCCATCTTCCCACATTTTTGAAAGAACTCAAGCAAATTTGCTCAGGTTACAGAGGGTTTAAGATGAGTGCTTGCTGTCATCCTACGTTTGTACTTTCTAGAACAGAAAAAACACGTTTTATATTGCGATATTTACTGAAATGATGAGTAGTATGAGAGATGGCCATAGCCAGGAACTTTCAGCTCTGGTTTGCAGGTGTGCCAGTTTGCGGTACAGGTTCGGGTCATTGATTATTGCATGTATTTACGGGTTGGGGCAGATTGGCTCTCAGAGCATGCGGTGCAGGTTTAAATAAAAATCTTGACCTTTGCATCACTACCAGATAAAGTATAAAATTCGGGCAGGTTGGCGTGCTGCACACAAAAATGGTAGAGTGAACCTTTAAACCTTTTTGAAAGTCACAACTATCCATACAAATCCATCACTGCTCACTTGTTTTGAGACACAAAGACTGATTTTGGAATTAATGGAGCAAATTATTTTATGGATGTCCCAACTTGCCACCATCACTCGATCTGCCTCGATCTGCATCAGATAGCTTTCCCCAGGATGAGGATACTCATGAAGAAGACCATGATGAAGAAGAGCCACATGAAGAAGCGATCCATGACTTTGGCAACCTTCCTCCACTCCCCGATGCGCAGCTGTGCGGCTCGCTGGTCCTGGTACGAGTTGGCAATGTACTCAACGTTCCTGCGCAGTCCCTGGTGTTGGCACACACACTGGGTTTTCACCAGGATCTCCCTCCTGCTCCGCCCCGCTCCGCCTCCCCCTTCACCTCCCACGCCTTTCTTTTCCTCGACACGCTCTCCTCCTCCTTTGCAGCCACTGTCGGACTCCTCCCCTTCATGTCCTCCGGCAGCTCCCTCCTCCTCCGAGTGGTCGATGGTCACAAACAGATCCTCTTTCCAGTCCGTCTGGTTGGTCAGATCCCGTCGCATCTTCAGAGACTCCCCGGCGCCATCCTCCTCCACCCTCCCTCCCCACACCTGCCCATTCACATCCCAGTTTGTTCCTTTGCTGCCGCCGGCTGACGGAGCTTCAGTCTCATCTTGTGACAGCGGCTGTTTCCCGGACGATGTCCCGCCGAGGCAGTTCTCACCAACCTCGTAGACAAAACAGATCCGGGCAAGGTAGTTCAGAATGAAGCGCTCGGCCCACTGTGGGACGGGACGGGCCTCGGGGCCGCAGTGGTGGATGTTCATGATGAAGATGGTGAGCGCCGTTGATGCAGTGACCATCGTCATGGTAGCAATGTAGTACTTTCCTGTTGACAGAGGAAAAGAAAGAATTTAAAATCCGTGCTCATTTAAAACTTTCGGGCAGATGCTGTTCCGACACTTTCTCATTGCAACTCATCAAATATCATCGCTCCGTCAGTGCACTTTCATGTCTTCATATGACGCGCTGGGCATCCGGCGGATGAATTTATGATCAGTAAAACACTTCATATTCACACTGATATACTTGTGCAACAAATGCACATTAGGTTTAAGTAACAAAAATGTATGGTTAGTTACAGGTAACAAAAGAACGTTTGGTGTACGCAATGTTTAGGCAACAAAAACATGGTTAATTTTAGGCAAAAAAAGCTTGTGGTTAGGTTTATGGAGCAAAAGCAAAAGGTTTTCATGTTTAGAGAGAGGTAATCACGGTTTGGCTCAACGTTCATACGATAAGCAAACAGCGGGCATCCGGGTGAAAGTCGGAGGTTTGTTGGACTCGTGCCTCTCCCCTTTCTCCCACCTGGTGTCGTTTTAAACTGACACCGGATGGATGACATCATATCGCTGTGAAGGGAGCCTTTTTGCGTTGTGTCTGATTCCAAAATCACTGACCAAGCAGCAGTATTTGACAAGTTTTTGAATCATAAATTTCCCACTTTAATCTCAGAGAATATCCTATAGGATATCCTTACACCAAGCGCTTCCAAACATGTTGTGTACTGAACTTCACATGTTGACAATCTCACAACCTCCAATTGAAGGCAGCACAAAATAGGAAATCGAAATCATGTCCTTTCTCGAGTTTAACTACAAAGGAAGCAGCACTTGTGCTCTTTATACCTGTTTAGTGACGGAAATGGCTTATCTGTCTGCACAGACAGTTCTCAGCTGACGTGAGGATTTAATGAACACACCGCCATTCGCCAACGTTGGGACTACAACGCTAAACTGCTCAGAGATCATTGATTCCTAAGCTGTGATTGTTGTATTTTAAATAAACGCTGACACTTCTCATCGACCTGCAGGCCTCCTGTTCATCACAGTGCTGCTGGCCAAGCAAACAGAAACAGGCTGTTTACTGCCGGGCTTAAAATGTGCAACAAAATCTTTACTGTCTTCAGTTATTGGATTAAAACAAAAAGACTGCAGATCTGCTCATCTGGCAACTTTCTTCTCTTACTTTTAATTATTAAGGCATGGCCCCGATAATGATCCCAACCACCCAAACTTTTTAAAATTTTATTTTTAAGTGTAAAATTAAAAGAAAAAAAAACTACCAAACCAACGACATTTGACACAGAAACCCGTTTAAATATGTCATCCATAATATTTTCTCACCAAATGAACAACTCCAACAAAACCTGCCTGAGGTTCTCGTGGGCCGGCCTCTAGCTCACCTGCTGGAGTGAGCTCCCCATGTACCGAGGCCTTAGCTGCGTGTCATTGCCCCTCTCTCTCCCACATTTCCTGTCATTCTACAGGTGTCCTATCAATAAAGGGAAATGTCCCGTAAAATATAATCTTTACAAAAAACAAACAAACTTGAGGTTCTCACCTATCAGTGGGACGCTCTCGGAGGGCGGCATGCTCTCGGCCACCAGCAGCTGAAACACGGTGAGGGCCAGCAGCACCGTGACACCCAGAGAAACCTTTTCACCAGAGTCAGCCGGCAGGTAGAAGCCCAGAGGAGCCAGGAAGGAGATCATCATGCAGGGGATGAGGAGGTTGAAGATGTAGAAGGAGGCGCGTCTCTTCAGGTGGAGGCTGAACGTAATGTCCGGGTATGGATCCGAACAGCAACCGTACAAGATGACGTTCTTCTTGGCCGGCATGCCCAGAACCTGGACGGAAAAAACTGATCTTGTGAAGGAATGAGACTCAAGAATGAAATGCTGATCCTAAAACAGGAGCGAGGTTACCCAGCTGTTCCCACTCCGGACTCATCAAATAGTGCCGATCTGTCAGTACTTTCAGAATACCAGCACGACACCAAAATAATAATAATAACAATAGCTTTATTCATATAGCAAACATGCCAAACAGAGAACGTCCTCAAAAGGTCAAACAAAAGGACAAGAACAAAATGCAACCACACAAAAAAGGTCAGCACGAATTAAGCAGATAAAAGGAATAAAGGTAATACAACAGGAAGATCACAAAAGGCAGTTAAAGTACCAAATGAGCAAAGTTTTAGAAAATATAGTAATAAATGCAATAAAAGACTATACCAAAATTTTAAGAAATATTGTAAGAAGACGACATAAGAAGGATAAGATACGGATAAATAGAGAAAGAGCGGCAAAACAAGTAGCTGAAGAGAGATTTTAAAAAACAGATAAATACATCAGTTAATAAATAGAATAAAGGAAATCTATAAAAATGGGTTTTAAAAAGTGATTTAAAAAAGTCTCCTTCCCCGTTCACCCAGAATACGGCAAGACGGCGTCAGATAACAACGCGCTTGAACAGAACCGGTGGAGCCGTTATTGTACGCAGAGGGATGGCTGGGTGGCACCAGGCACATCCACATGCAACGCGCACGGGTGGCGTCACAAGAGGACTCAACCAGACAGAACTGGTCATGTGCACATGAAACGCTTGAAGGACGGCGCTGGGTGGCGCCTGGTGATATATCGCTGCCGGTAACCACGTAATATCAGCAGTGCGAGTGTGCTTATAGGGCGGGTGGGTGGGGAGGCGGAAGGTCCCACAATCAACCGACTTTCGTGCAGTCTTTTGCCCAAACGTAACCATCCGTGACTTTGTTGCCTCATCCTAACCATTGTGGCAGTCCACGGTGTCGTGTAAACATAAGGACCGTGCTGTTTTCTGCATGCTGTGTCGTCCTGATAGAGTGGCACCATTGTAAGTATTCAAAGTAAGACTGTGTTGGTTTACCACTCACCTCCCACTCCACGTTGGGGACAAAGTCAGCCAGATCAGCACTGTCCAAGGCGTTAAAAAGGTCCATCTGGTTGCCATTGTGAGTCCAGGATCCAAAGGTTAGGTGACACTGCTGCAGATCGAAGGGGAAGAAGGCCACATCCACGGAGCAGGAGCTTTTGGTGATGGCCGGCTGGTCCCACATCACCTGGCCATCGTTACGGAGAACCACGTTGGTCTCCATGGAGCTGGAGAACTCGTCGTCTGCACTGTGGCGCAGGAAGTCATGTGAAGGAGAACAAACATGGGATAAGAGCTGAGATGTCTGTACGCCGGGCCAATCGGCCAGCAGGAGGCCACACCTACCTGTTATACAGGACAATGTCGGGTCTCCACACGTAGCTGCTGGGAATGCGGATGGTGTCGAGGCCGTCATAGTCCTCCTTCTTCCAGGTGAGGTAGGCGTCCATCCACACCTGGCGGACCCACAGGTAGGTTGTCAGAATCTGATTCCGCTCATCCTGTTGAAAGGACACAAACACGTCAGCATCAGCTGGCAAACACACGGCATGAAGGTCGGGGCGTGCGGGGGGGGGGGGGTTACCATGTCGATGATCTGGGACAGAGTGATCTGCAGTGTGACGTTGATGATGTGGTCCGTGTCCTCCACCGGCCGCAGGGCGTTGGTGTAGTTGGAGAACAAGTCATTCAGCAGCTTCTGAGCGAAGCGACCGTGAGCGGCCAGACAAACTGGGGGACACAATGAGACAGAGACATCTTTGTTAAAACAGGACATTTACATTTTCAAGTTTTTCATCCTTAAGGGAATCAGTTTCTTGTGTTTTTAATCTTACTTTTATTATTGTCTTTCTATCTTCTTATTCACCTTGGTCTGATTCTCTTGCATATTTTTCGAATTGTTATGAGGCTGTTATGAGGTGTGTATGAAGTCCTTTTGTCAGTCTCTTTCTTCTCTGCTGTACTTTTCTTTTAATTCTGAAATGTCTCCAGCAGCACATCCTGCAGCTCAGTCCATCCTGCACACATACCATAACTCATACACATGGAAACCACATTTCCCAGTTCAATTAACCTTCTAATCACCTCAGGTTTATATTAACATTAACATTAATCAGCAGACGTCGGCTGACTGGTAATTCCTCTAAATCCTGTGACAACTAATGATGACAGTAAGTGAAGGTCTGTTCAGTTTTTTCTGTGTGTGCAAAATTCCACGTCAATAAAAACCTAAAACATCATTTACCCAAAACATCCACATCCAAGTGTCCTGAAGCCCCGACGTGCCAAGTTGTTTTGAAAAAGTCACTGTTGTCATGTTTTTAGCCACGTTGCCTGGAGCTCCTGGTGTGGGAGCTGTAATTTAATGGGATTTGTTTTATTTTCCATCTTCTGTTCTGTGCATTCAACCTTTTATCCTTTTTTTTTATCTTATAAGATTCTGTGCTTTCTCTTCTTATCTTTTTTTATTTTTACATGCAGGTAAAAAGCAAAAATAAAAATGAAGACCCCCCCCCCCATACAATTACAGAAATATACAACAAAACATAACCAACAAAGAGCAGAAAAAGAAACCAGTCAGAAAACATTAATCCAATAAAAATTTAAAATATAAACATTATATACAACCACAAATAATTAACCATCATTAACTAAATAAAATAATCATTTACTTTTTATTTTTTTAAGGCAAAAGGAAAAGCTAATGTTTCTGTGACAGTTTGAAAAAGTTCAAATGCTGAAATAATCAGCTGTCACACAGCATAAGAAAAAAACTCCTTCACCATCTGAATTACAGCCAAAAACACAAACACTGCTGATGTGTGTTTGGATTCAACAAACAGTCCGAAGCTCTGGAGTAACAACGATAATGAGATCTGAGGCGCAGAATTATAGTTTATGCTGTCAGAGCGAGAGAGGAAGCAACACCTCAGCTGAAACCTGTTTATAACGACACGCTCGGGACAAAGACCGACTGTCTGCCGCAGCCGCTCGTCTCCGGACGCAGACGTGGAATGAAGTTCAGCCGCCAGAGAAACTTCACGAAGTTCACAGAGAGCAATTTTATGAACACACAAGGTGCTTCTCTGAGGACGCTGCAGCACAGGCTTTGGCTCAGTGTCCGGGGATTTATGCAGCTTAATATAATGGAATGAATATTTCAGATCTACATGCTGTATAAGAAAAATATATAAGATTAAAGAAAGTAGATTTAACCCTTTGATACCAGAACAAATGGGTCTGATTTCTTTCAAAAACACGGGGGAAAAGGCGATGAGCAGGTTGATGAAACATGATGATCCAAAAATTAGCTAGAAATCAGTAAAAATGTTGCAAAACAGGATTTCCATTTTAATTTTTTTTTAAACTAACAAAGAAACAAGAAAATGACCTCAACATGAAAATGAACTAAAACAACCAATAAGAGAATGTTTTTGGCATAAATATTAAAACACTGACAAAAAAAGTTATTTGAGCTGCTTTAACAGCAGAAGAGCAGAAGAAATCATTGTGATTTTCTGATGTGGTTAATGTGGTTTTTGTGATGAAGTTACAGAAATGTTATTTTTGTCTTCCAGATGGACAGTGCAGATTTTTCAACAACAGTTTTAAATTGTTGAATTTACGGGTTGTTCCATAAAGTTGTTTTGTTTTTTTTTGTTTTTTTGTATATGCATGTGTATGTTCGAGGTGGACGGACATTCGAAGATGAGAGGGGATCAGGATCATCGATCATTTTCGGCCGGCTCGCTCGTGTCAAGAGTCCGTTACAGTCATCATCAGTCATGTTAATGTATATAATATTTTTTGATGAATGAATCTTTGAATGCAGCAGCCTCAGGGTGATGCTGCGCTCTGCGTCCACGTCTGCAGCAGCGTCAGCGCTCCTGCTGCAGACTCAAACACCCCCAACAAAAACACTGAGTGCGGCTTCAGATCTGAACAAACAAGTAGATGTTGTGAGCCTGCGGATTCACGCTGTACTCTGCCCTGGATTAGGAGCATAAATATATACTCTTAAAATATTGTTGTGTTTGGTTTTCCCTTTCCTTCTGATAAACACAACAGAGATCCAGGCTCGCGTTTCCCAAACGCAAACTGAGAGGAGACATTAAAGATAAAAATAAATACAGAGCATCACTAACATGCTTTGCACTAAAAAGGAAACACACGAGACTGCCGTCGCTTCAGTGGCCTTCAGATAACCACAAAATAATACCTCACTGAGCAACGCGACCGCAGAGACAGAGCGCATCAACATCATTTGGACAAAAATGGAAATGTGGAGGTGAAGCTCTGAATCTGTCCGACATAAAAGAGGAGACGTCTAATGAGGAGAAACATTTAGTCTGATTCTCATCAGCTCCGTTTGACTGATTCAAGAGTCTGAAAACAAACACCAGCACCACTGTAAAAGATTACTCAACTTATGGCCCACGGGCCAAATCTGGCCCCCGAAAGAGCCCCGGTGGCCCCACAACCATTTTCTAATTTACAATAAAAATAAAGTGATTGACACTGGGAAAAGTTTTTGTCCTTTTGTTCTTTTAGTGTCCAGAAGGTGCCAGAGTGAATAAAACAGCACCAAAACAGATCCCCCACACCCCCGACAGAGGTCCCAGCTAAGACCCTAATGTCCTATAATCCTAAAAACATCCTTCAGTCCGAGAGAAGTCCTAATATCTTTGAAACGTCCTTCAATCCTGGAAATGTCCTCAAATCCTGGAAATGTCCTCAAATCCTGGAAATGTTTTTAAATTCTAGAAATGTCCTGAAATCCTAAACACATCCTAAAAACACGTATTAGGCCGCTGTGACTGGCCCCTGGCCTCCTGTCATTTTGGAGAAGTGGCCCCCAAACAAAGCAGACTGAGTCACTGGTCCGTATGTTTCCCATTAAAGGACCAGAACTGGACATTGTAGTTCGTCTCAACACTGCCTGACTTCCTGTCTGAGTCTCTCAGCTCTGAGCTCACCGGTTGCTGTCGAGGATTTTCAGAAACACGAATGAATAGTTTGTCCGTATTTTCCTCAAACAGCCGCTCACTGTCGATTTTATCAAGCAAACAAGAAACGGTGACTTTGTTGGGGACTATTTTCAGCGGCGTATAAATCTCATGTTTAGTCCAAACATGATATTTGTGAGACAGAGTTTTACTTTAAGCCCGTGAGACAAAAACAGTCCTGCAGCCCCGACTGAACCCTTCAGACGTTTACGTCTTATTTTCACGTCGTTCTGTTCAAACATCTCGATATTTAATGATGTTTGAGTTGAGGTTTTTCAGCCGGCAGGAGGACCGAGGGGCCGCCATGACAACAGTCTTCCTGTCTCTTTGTACGACACCTTTGTCCCCCGACAAGACGTCCTAACAACCACAGGCCAGATTTCCATTAAACCTGACACTGTGTTTACAGTCTGCTGACTAATGAAAGTAAAAACCAACACAAGGTATCTGAGTCAGGTGTTGAGAGCAGCTGCAGCGCTCTTGTTCCAGATCAGGGATCTCAGAGAGAGACCAACACCGCTCCTCCAGCAGATACTCCCTTATTTGGTGTTTTGGTGATGACGGCGGAGACGATGTGTCTCCAAAATGTCCCCCACGACTTCAACATACTACAGAACCTCAGGACCTCTTAAGGACTCACTAAAACCTGCTGAACTCCGTCTGAATCCATCTGACGGAGCTCCAGAACCTCCTCAGTGACCACCAGGACCTCGTCACTGACCAAGATGGGATTTTGTGATGACGCCGGTGGAGACGATGTGTCTCCAAAATCTCTCACAGGTGTTCAACATACTAAAGGACATCCAGAACCTCCTAAAGAACTCTGAGAACCTCCTCAGGGCTCCTAACCTCCTGAAGTGCCCTCATGTAAATAAAAGCTGTCTTAGAAAACTTGCACGTCAAGGACTCGTCAAGGTCACCTTCTACATCCCAAAATACCATCACAAGATTCAGAGAACCTGGAGAGATCTCTGCGTATCAGAGACAAGGCTGAGGAACTGTGGAGACGGTGACCTTTGACCCCTGGGACTGCACTGCTGATCGCTTGTTTAGTCGATGTGTCGAGTTCATCAGGTTCAGACTGCAGAACGAAACATCCAGAAACACGTTTGTCTTCTCTGAACTCATCTGAGACGGACATCTCATCAGGGACGTCCTGTCCTCTGGGCTAAACCCTCCAGATTCTTAACAGCCCAAATTTTAGGTGATTTTTAAAGAAAACATTTTGGCTTTTTTTTTCCTCTATAAAATTTATTTATTTTTTTTCATCAAAAAATGCTGCAGGTCTGAAAAGTGTGTTTTCTTTGATTTCTGCTCATTTTTATTTTGGCAAAAATTGTTGGCTTTTTTTCTTCTTTAAATAATTTGACAAATTATAAAGATTGGAATGGTTGGAAGGCACGTTTTCTTTTTTAAGGGATTATTTTGTCTTCTATTTTTAAGGAAAACATTAAGGAAATGTTTTTAAGTTTGGGTTTTTTTGGTGACCTTTAAAGAAAATGTTTTGCTGATTTTTATTTTCTTACAACTTTTTGGCTATTTTTTTCAATTATTTATTTTTTGCCATTTTAGGTTATTTTTTTTAAAAATTGTTATTTTTTAAAAATGTTGTTATATAAAACCTTTTATTTGGCAATTTTATTTTTTCTAAAAAAAAAAAAAAAAAAGAAAGAACTGTGTACATTTGGAAGGCATGTTTTCTGTAAATATCACCAAAATGATCCCACAGTACATCAAGACAGAATGGACATCAGCAGTTAGTGTCCTCAGCTTCAAAACCCTGACTGAGTGTTGTTCAAAGAAAAGCTAATGTCTCACAGTGGAGACATGCTCCTGTCCAACTTTTCTGGAATCAAGAGGACACTGATGAGAAGACGTTTCATTTTTATCATTAACAGATCTTTTTTTTTTTTTTTTTTTCTGCAGCGCAGTGACCACATCATTTATTTCAGCCGATACAGATCCAGAGAATCCAACAGGTTCGTCCCATCAACTAAAAAGACGACTTTGTCCTACCTTCCTGTCAGGTGGGACCGTGACGACCCTGAGGTGTTGGTGTAAATCAGCCTGAGGCTCCGCCTCTCATTGTCTCACTTCATTGTCCAAACGTCTTCACGGTCCGGCGAACGCTGACTCTGCAGTTTGTGAGACAGCATCAACTCCCCGAGGAGTTAAAGTGTGAGCGCTAACAGCTCAGAGAGCACGCCAGCTGGCACACACACACACACACACACACACATAATGCAGCACGCATTCATCATCTTCAACAGCGTCATCGTCACCTTCATCATCACCATAACGAGCCGGTCCATACTTTCTGAGTGCACAGCTGGTCCGAGTCGTTGAGGCCGATGATGGTCCGTGCTCTGAGCTCAGGTCATATTGACTGAACATACCATCATCTGTGTTTTTTTTCCCGTCTGAATGTGGTGTTTTATTTCTCCGCCTCACCGTGTGCCTCCTTCCTCTAATCCTACACATCCGTGTCAGTATGTGTGTTTGTTGGCGTCCCGCCGTCGGTCGCCATGTGCTGTTGTTGCCTAAACATAACCACGTGCAGCAGCATCACGCCATGCGCTCATGTTGACGTCACGGTAGCAGCATCCTGGAACGTCAACAGCAGACGCAGAAGGATACCTAGAGCGTAACATGCAGACGCAGAGGGATACCTAGAGCGTAACATGCAGACGCAGAGGGATACCTAGAGCGTAACATGCAGACGCAGAGGGATACCGAGAGCGTAACATGCAGACGCAGAGGGATACCGAGAGCGTAACATGCAGACGCAGAGGGATACCGAGAGCGTAACATGCAGACGCAGAGGGATACCGAGAGCGTAACATGCAGACGCAGAAGTCCGCTGACAAAGTGGCAACATGTGATGAGATGCGAGGAGGACATTTTGGATGTCCTGCCAAATTCAGGGAAATGCCATTGGAGACATCTTACAGCAGTGAAATTAACATTTTAACTAAAGTGTGTAACCAAATTTAAGAGAAATACATCGACTGAGCGCGTGAATAAAGACTCAGATCTTTATCTTGAACCTGTGAAACACGGAGCAAAAACAAAAGAGTTGCATTTAGATTTTTGTTCGGTGGTGTGATATTTGTGAGGGCAGACGTGTGCGGTGAAGATGTGCGTGTGAGCTGAGCGTGTGTTCGGATAATCTCTGATGTGTGTTTGACCTCTGCAGGTCACGCCTCCTCTTATCTGGACGGACAGTTGTGATTGGCAGCTTTAATCCTCACAGCCATCAACGCTCCGCGCTGCTCAGCCTGCCGCCCCTTTATACTCATTGTCCTCACATCAACCACACACACACACGTGCACGCACGCACACACACACACACACACACACGCACGCACACACACGTGCATGCACACACACACACACACACACACAAACACACACATGCACGCACGCACGCACACACACACACTGCAAACTGAAAGACAGTGTGTCAGACTGACGATAAAACATCCTGATAGACAAGAATCAGTGCCGCCAAACACATTTTTTCTTAAAAAAATCACCAAAATTTTTGTAAGGAGAAATAAAAGCTGCAGATTTTTAAAGAAAGCGAAAATCTCTCACCCTACATTTATTTCTTTAAAAATCACAAACAAAACTAAGGAAAAACACCATTTTTTTAAAGAAAAAAAATTCTAATTCTAAAAATTATTGACCTTTTTTTTCATAAAATATATTTCAAAAAGCTATTATAAAGTAATTTTAAAAGTCCTGGAACTTTATTGGTAAGAATGTGTATGCACACTGAAACTAAGTTACTCCTGTTTTAGTTCTTGATCACTTCTTTATTTCACATAATGAAAACACGAGTTCCTGTTCCTCGTCCCTGACCTGATCCTCGTGTCCTCGTGTCCTCATGTCCTTATCACTCAGAGACACAGTGAGTCCTGAACGCCCCCCGCCTTCTCTCCACTAAACAATGAATTCACCAAAAGACTGAGCGCATAAAGGAGACTGATAAATCCGTCACGTTAGATTTAATGTTTGGAGTGTTTTTTGTTTGGTTTTGTTTGAGCTGAAACATAAAAACAGCAACTACTCTGATCAATGAAAACTTACTAAACATGAATAAAAACTGAGAATATAAAATTAAATAAAAATAATAATAAAACATTACATTGGAAAGCACTGACAGCACTTTCATTTTCCACATTTTTGAAAGTCTTTAACAAACTACAATGGGCAGAAAAAGGCTATTAAAATAACTGTTAGCTTGAGAATTACAGATAATATCCGACTGTGATCAATAACTTTAATCCCCAGTCTTCATCGTGCTCTTCATCACTGACAGCTGTCACTCATGTTCTTTTATCGGCCAACATCTGTGCAAACAACATCAGTTTGTTTCTGCAGTGAAATCACGTCAAGTAAAAATAAAAAAATAAAAAAACAGAGCAGCTTTATTTAAAAGATCTTAGATAATAAATCTACAGAAATCTGTTTTTGTTTTGATAATTTCAGATCTTCACAGTTTTTCCTCATAAGTTCATGTGGTTGTTTGTACCTCAGAGCTGCAGAAGTGAAATCATGGTCTCACCTGGAAGACAGAAGAGAAGCAGCAGAAACACCATCGACCCGCCGCAGAGCAGCTTCGTCCCCATCACCAACATCGATCCGCTGGCTCAATCAACGATTGATTACAGGTCCTGTAGACTGTGATCACACACAGATCAGCCGGGACCGAGCGAGCAGCAGAGAGGATCGGACACACTGAGGGAGGGTCGGTGTGAGTGTTTGCTGTGGTGCAGTGGTGGTGGCTGGTGTATGGGGGCTCATTAGTGCCACTCGCAGACTCAGCAGCTCCACTTCAGCTGAAATCTCTTCTAAAAAGTTACAAATTCACAGACTTTTTCTGTGAATAATGTTAATAATTGTAATGCTTTAAAAACATAATGATAGTAATAATCATCATCATCACAATAATAACAATAACAATAATAAGTTGGATGGATGGATGATTAATATTCTTGTGCATTCTTTTCCTGTTTTTAAATTACTTTCTTGTTGTTGTTGTTGTTGTTTGTTTTGTTTGTTTCTTTTCCTTCTCTTGCCGTCGTGTTTTAAGAAGTCTTTTTAAATGTATGCCCATTTTTATCTTCGTTCTTTTGCTTTGTTGTTTTTTGGAAGCTTTCCGTAACACCTTGGGCAAGGGACTACAAATGAAAAATAGCCTCCTGGCTAATTCTGGCATTTTCATACCTTGTGTATTTAATAATTTGCACTGTCCCTTAAAAAAATAAAAGGGTGTTTTAAGGGTAATAATTGTCATATATTGCTAATAATGTTAATAATTAATTTTTTTGACCGATATAGCAAAGACATACAACAATAAAAAGACATTTGTAGGAAACAGTACTTTAATATGTGTGCTTGCTGTTAAACTTTAAATAAGCAGGCTTTCCAAAAAACAAAATAAATAAGTATTGTCGTGTCAAGGTGATAAACAATTGAGTCATGATCTTATGAGTCAAAAAATTATTAATAACACGTGGTGATCGGTAATAAAGAGACCTCAGTCTCAGTGTTACCTTTTTAATCTTTAATATTGCCTCTTTAAAAAAAAGAGAGCTTTAAATAAAAGGGGATGAACTAAAAAAGAATAACCGCCCTCCTCTGTCCCAACAAGGCGTTAGCAGGAGAAACAGATCTTTGTTTTAAAAATACATCAGTGTTAAAGGAGTTAATAATTAACGGACAGGTTCGTCCACTTACCCGATTCCTTTGTAACAGGAACCAAATGCAGCTCGTACCTTCGACTCATCAGGTGACAAACACTCACCTCCCCCATCAGCCAGCAGCCCCGCCCCCCCCCCAAAAAAATGTGTTCATGACTGATTCACCCAGTCACAAAAACACGATATCACAAAACACTCAAGTCTGGAATTTAAAAATATAAGGAATAATTATGTAAAGATGGATTTTGGGACATTTTAGGAAATATCTCAGATTTTTAGAATGTTTCTAGGATTTGAGAATATTTTGAATTTTAGGAGGTTTTCAAGATTTTACGGCATTTCTAAGATTTTTGAACGTTTGTAGTATTTTAGGACATTTTTAGGATTTTTAGAACATTTGTCAGATTTTAGGATATTTCTGGGATCTTAGGACATTTTCAGTATTTTAGGACTTTTCTTCTGTTCGGGACATTTTTAGGATTTTTGGATATTTGTAGTATTTCAGGACATTTCCATGATTTTGATTTGGCCCCTGAGCCATAAGTTGAGTATCAGTGCTTTAAGGTTACATCATCATCGTAATTCGCTGAGGACGTCATCGTGATGCAGAAACGTAAACTCTGAATATGAATCTTCTCCTCGGTTCTCGTTCAGCAGTCGAGGGAACGTTTGTTTACTGGCCTCCTGAAACGACTCGCTGTCACAGGGAACCAATCAGAGAGCTGCACGAATAAATAATAAATAACAGAGTTTGAAAAGTGAAGTGAGGACATCAAGAGGAGATTAACGGATTAGCAGGAAATAAATTGGCTGACAGACGCAGCGGTGATAAAGTCAAAGAGTCAAAACTCCTCCATCTCTTCTTTATAACGATTTAATGTTCCTGCTCTCCGCGTGAAACCAGTCAGATCCCAGAGATTCACAAAACGCCGGAGGGCAGGACGTAGTGTATATACAGAAGAAGAGCGTGGAGTTATTTCTGTTCTCTTTCAAATGTTCCAGTTTTAATCACAAGCACAAAAATATACGGCGGCCCTGAGGGTCAAAACACCACAAATGTTGTGGTGTTTTGACCCTCAGGGCCACCGTAAAAACATGATATTGTATCGTTTATGGGAAAATAAATCTGTCCTTAGGATTTCTTAAAAAGTTGAAAAGGATCCGTTTTTGTTTCAAATCAAACTGAAAAAAAGAAGAGGCCGTTTCTGTTGATGCATTCAGGCGGTCGATCTTTGAACAAGAGACATAAAAATATTAAGACGAGATATAAACGAAACAAGTCGATACAGAGACACTTTAAAATCAACGAAATAAAACGCAGCAGGAGCAGGAGCTGCAGCTCAGTGTGGTATAAAAGCAGCAGGTCGCAGTATAAATCCTGGATGCTGCGTCTCCGTGTTTAGTTTGGACTGTGGGGACAGTAAGCAGACCTGATCAGGGTCTTCAGGACGGAAACCATCCGCGGCTTCATAAACCAGCGGCCGTATTTTAAAGTCTCTGTCACACAGGAAGCGGCAGCCGATATCGGAGCACTTCGCTCCAACAAATCAGCCTCAGCACGGCTCCTTTTCTCTGCAAACAGCTTTTGTGGAGTGAACTCGAAGGCGTCCGAAGGTTAATTGAGCTGGGACGCTGCTGTCAGCCACTTCTTTAAGTCCCCCTGGAAATAAAAGTAAGAGCCTTTCAGGCGGGCCGCGGGCCAGCGCCGGACTGAAGCAGCCAACAGGAAGCGGCGACGGAGCCAAACTGACATCTGACAGAGACGCTGGCAGCAGGAGCCACAGACGGTTCGGTTCACACAGTTTACCGTGAACGAGCGCACAGAGACCGCCGGACGGCGTCCGATCACACTGTGGACAAACAAAACAACCGCACACGCAGTGATACTCGGTTTACACCGAGGATCAAATCTGGCCCCTGACAGGGCCCCTGGTGGCCCCCAAACATTTTCTGATGAACAATAAAAGTAAAGTGATGGACTCTGAATAGTTTTTGTCCTTTTAGTCTCCAAACGGTGTCAGAGACATAAAACAGCATCAACACAGAGCCAGAGGAGGATCCCCCACACCCCGACAGAGGACACAGCTGAGACACTGATGTCCTAAAATACTAGAAACGTCTTTAGATCTGATGTCCTGATGTCCTGAAAGGTGCAGCTGAAAACATCAGCGTCTGCTTCTGTCTGATACAGAGAACGAGCTCAGATTTACAGTTTCTGGCCGACATTGAAACAACCTTTAATTAATTCAGGCTGCAGCCAAACTTTCTCTCCTCTTCATCAGCTGCGTGTTTGCTGACAGCCGCCCCGGCTGCTGAAACATTTCCCTCGGAAGTTTGGCAGAGTAAAAGTAAAAGGAAGTATGACAAATAATAGACTTAAGTACAGTACAAGTACCTCAAAAGTAAAGTACTGGTGTTAAGTACTTAGTTACTTTGCAGGGTCAGGGCTGAGGCTCTGTGGGATTTCCCTGTTTGGAGGTGGATGTGATGAAGAGGAGACTGATGAAGGATGCTGTTTCAGCTGAATGTCCACTGAGTGGCGCCAAAGACTCATCATGTCACCTGCTCCTGTTTCCGTTTGCCCCGCGTGCACATTCACATGTTTTTATATGTTTAAGAGGAGCAGCAAATAAAAAACCCAACATGTTTAAAATACAGGTTCACCGGAGTTTATTATTATTATTACTACTATTATTATTATTACTACTATTATTATTATTATTACTATTATTATTATTATTATTATTATTATTATTATTATTATTATTATTATCATAATTCATAACATCTTCAACTGAGCCTCATTTATGTATTTATTTACATTTATTTTGTTGTTCACATATGTATTTTGAAATGAAATTCAGAATATTTTGATAAACAACAACAATAACATCAACAACAATAATAAATACTACTACTACTACAATAATAATAATAATAATAATAATAATAATAATATAATAACAACAATAATAATAATATTGTCGTGCTGCTGATTTAAACTGAGCCTCGTGTATGTGTTTATTTTATTTTATTCATTTATTTTATTTTATTTATTTATTATTTTCTCCCGTCTTTCTCTTCGCAGCCAAACATGACGTCATGACAGGACTCTGCCCTCTGATTGGCTGAGCGCCCTGTCACTCTGTGACGCAGCGTCCAATGGGAGCGCGCTGCAGGCGATACAAACTGGCAGCCGCCATGTTGACTCTCCGGGAGCTCCGTCCGGTAGTAAACAGTGACGTTACCGGCCGCCCGGTTCCGGAGCCGCAGCCGGGGCCATGAGCCGTCCGTCCTCAGCCGGGGCCGCGGGAGCGGGACCGGGGGCCGGGGAGCGGGACCGGGGAAGGCCGGCGGAGGGAAGCACGGGGGGCCGGGAGCCGCGGCGGCCGTCGGGGTGAGCTCCGGGTCCGGGTCCGCCGCCGCCTCCCTGAGCCCCGCGGCCGGCCCGCCGGGTCCGGGTCCGGGTCCGGGTCCCGGTCCGGGTCCGGGGCAGTCCCCGGAGCTCGCGGCGCTGTTCGAGTGCCCGGTGTGCTTCGACTACGTGCTGCCGCCCATCCTGCAGTGTCCCGCGGGTCACCTGCTCTGTAACACCTGCAGGCTGAAGCTCACCTGCTGCCCCACCTGCAGGGCCGCCCTCAGCCCCAACATCCGGAACCTGGCCATGGAGAAGGTGGCCTCCACACTGCCCTTCCCCTGCAAGGTAACACACACACACACACACACACACACACACACGCACACACACACACGCCTGAGACACACACACACACACACACACACACCAGACACACACACACACACACACACACACACCTGAGAGACACACACACACACACCTGCGAGACACACACACACACACACACACACACACACACACACCTGAGACACACACACACACACACACCTGAGACACACACACACACACACACACACACACCCAAGAGACACACACACACACACACACACACCTGAGAGACACACACACACACACACATGAGAGACACACACACACACACACACACACACACACACACACACACACCTGAGAGACACACACACACACACACACACCTGAGAGACACACACACACACACCTGAGAGACACACACACACACACACACACACACACACACACACACCTGAGACACACACACACACACACACACACCTGACACACACACACACACACACACACACCTGAGAGACACACACACACACACACACACACACCTGACACACACACCTGAGACACACACACACACACACACACACCTGAGAGACACACACACACACACACCTGAGAGACACACACACCTGAGACACACACACACACACACACACACACACACACACCCGAGAGACACACACACACACATACACACACACACCTGACACACACACCTGAGACACACACACACACACACCTGAGAGACACACACACACACACACACCCACCACACACCCACACACACACACACACACCTGAGACACACACACAAACACACACACACACCTGAGACACACACACACACACCTGAGACACACACACACACACACACACACACCTGAGACACACACACACACACACACACACCTGAGACACACACACACACACACACACACACCTGAGACACACACACACACACACACACACCTGAGACACACACACACACACACACACACCTGAGACAGTGTTTTTTTTACGTTTTTAAGCTGTTGTGTCAGAGTTATGAACTCTCTGAATTCGGTGGAAACAGCTGATCACATCTGGCTGAAATGTTCGTCCGTCCGCAGACTTTTGGCCGCGGATCAAAGAAAACAAACCGACTCTTATTCTGAGAAAGTTTCAACAGTTCAACTTTTTTAACCTCGTTTCCAAATATCGAACACAGATGAAGAGATAAATACGATTTTATTTTAATGTCCTCAACACCCGAAAACCATCAAAATGTCCAAAAACCATCAAAATGTCCTAAAATCCCAGAAATATCCAAAAGTCCTAAACAAGCTAAAATCTTAGACGTCCCGAGAGAATCGTCCTAAAGTCCCAGAAATGTCCTTAAATCCTAGAAATGCTCTAAAATTCAAGAAATATCCTAAAAACCTTAAAATATCCTTAAATCCTAAAAATGTCCTTAATTCCTGAAAGAAATTTTAGAAACGTCCCGAAATCCAAGAAATGTTCTAAAATCCTAGAAACCTGTGTGGGGTGATTTTTGTCTTCGTCAGAGACGCGTGATGATGTCAGCGGAGACGAATGTTCACAAACCTGTAAAAAAAAAAAAAGAAAAAATGTCGTACATTTGAAACTCTAATAATTTCTGTTTTTACAGTTTCCGGCTGATAAATGGGTCATTTTTGTTTTTTATTATTTATTATTTTTTTTTTAATATTTATTATTTTTTAAGGGCATGTTGCAGAGAAAATGCCAAAATGTTTCTTTTTAAAAATAAAACAAATCGTGTTTTCTTAAAAACTTGCAGAAAAAATCACCTGAATACTTTTTCTTCAAAATCTGCAAATTAAATGCCCAAATGTTTTCTTTAGAATAAAAAGCAATTGGTGTATATTTTCTTTAAAAATTGCCCCAAAATTTTCTACCAAAATGGTTAATAATTTAAAAAAAGAAATGGCCCAAAGGTTCAAGAATCACCGTAAATAAAAAATATCGCTAAATGCTGAAGTATTTTCTTCAAATGTTGCCAAAATGATTTCTCCAAAAATTGCTAACAATTAATAGTTAAATTAAATTAAATTAAATTAAATTAAATTAAATTAAATTAAATTGGATTAAATTACCTTTTTTTTCGTCAAAAAATTGCCAAAATTTAAACAAAAAAATTTGCTAAAATGTTTTCTTAAAAAAATGAAAAATTGGCAAAATGTTGTCTCTCAAAATTACCAAAAACTTTTCATGGAAAAAAATGTTTTTTTCACTATAAAACGATTTCTCTAAAAAAAAAAAAAAAGAAATATTTTAAAAAAAAAAGGCCCAAATGTTTTTTCTTTCTTTCTTTTATCTTTTTTTAAAAATCTTTTAAAAAAGCACATGCTGTTTGAGGAAAATGAGTCGAATATAACACGCTGATAAATATATAAACAGACAGACAAATATATGAAGAGGTAAACAGAGAAAGAGATAAATATATGTGTATATATACATAAATAAACAGATAAATATATAAATATTTAAAGAGATAAATATATGTGTATATATACATAAATAAACAGATAATATAAATATTTAAAGAGACAGAGATCATTTAATGGGTGAAATGTTCCTTTAAAGACGGAGGAAGCTGAAGGTCAGAGCTGCAGCAGCAGCAAAGGATTCTGGGAGGAGAAAACAACAACAGGAGCGCTCATTCACACACAGAAACAACATGTGATGTAAACAGACACTGCAGTGTGTGTGTGTGTGTGTGTGTGTGTGTGTGTGTGTGTGTGTGTGTGTGTGTGTGTGTGTGTGTGTGTGTGTGTTGGACAGATGCTGTGAGGAGGAGGAGCAGCTCTTGGTCGAGCGTTACTCGCCTTTTATTCTCTCTCTCAGCTTTCTTTCTCCCCGCCCCCACTGTGTGTGTGTGTGTGTGTGCGTGCGTGCGCGCGCGTGTGCGTGTGTATTCTTGCAGAGTGTGTGTGTGCTGCAGTGTGTCGGTCGGTCGGAGTGTTTTTCAGTCAGAGACGTTCACTGACAGCAGCACAGTGTGTGTGTTAGTGTGTGTTAATGTGTGTGTGCAGGTTGGACAAATGTCACACGGCTGAGTGTGTGTGAGTGTGTGTGTGTGTGTGTGTGTGTGTGTGTGTGTGTGTGTGTGTGTGTGTCGGTGTTTTCGTCTTTTAACCGCAGAAGAGGAAAACGGTTTTTCTGCTGCAGCAGGAGAGAGAGCGAGCGAGCGAGGTTCAGCTGCATTACTGCTGGTACGTGCGTGTGTGTGTGTGTGTGTGTGTGTGAGATTGATTGTGTATTGCTTCTGATCGATCGGTGAGTGGATCGGGTGTCAGAGTGACGTGTTTGATGTCGTGGGATAAACCGCCGTCAGCTGATGTTGTTGATGTTTTGACTGAAACGATTGATGATTTTTCAGATTTAATCGATTAATCCTCAGTTTTCTTTATTGATCAATCTGCCCATTCTTTTATTGATTAATTGTGAAATATATATTTTTTAAAAAGTCAAATGGCGCCTTCAGATGTCTCATTTTGTCCAAAACTCAAAGATGTGAGAGGATCTGTGATTAGTTTTATTAATAACTGAAATCAATAATTGATCTGTAGAAACGTAGATAAACTAATTATCGGTGTTTGTCATGAAAAACCTGGAAAGTCATGGAATTTATAAATAGCAATTTCCGATCCAGTTATGATTTTGTTTTTAGTTTCTGTCTGTGATAAATGAACAAAAAATCTGCTAAATGCTTTCCTTAAAAAAATCGTCAAAAATAAGTAAACACCATCCAGAAGAAAAAGAAAAAAAGCCAAAATGCCTTTTTTAAGAAAAAAAAAAGGACCCCCAGATTTATTATGAAAAAGAAATTGCCCAAACAGTGAACGCAGTGAGCTCCAGTCAGAGGACGAGATCAGCCGCCAGAGAACGGGGACGATCAATGACGGTTATTGGCATGTGATGTCGTTGTTATTGTTTACAAACAGCTGCTGACACGTATGTTACGTGTCACACTGTTGTGTTAAACCTCTTTAGTTTCCATGGTGCCGGCATGTTGTCTAAAATCTCACTCTGCAGACACGTGATGCTGCCGTCTGATTGGTTCAGTAAAGACGGGACGTCAGAGACGCTCTGCAGAGACGCTCTGTACTGTCCTCTTTTGAAATGTAGATAAAACATTTGGTGTCTGAATTCTTCTGTTTGTTAAATCTGTTGATAAAGTTATTGTTGAAGGAAACAGAGCTCCTCAGCAGCAGATGTGTGTTTATTCTGATTAAAAAAGAGAGATTTGATCTGTGCTGTCTGATCTCCACGTGTCTCCGTCTGAACAGCTGCTGTCTGTCTCTGTCCTCCGGTCTGTCTGCTGACGTACGGAGAGCACAGAGGGACAAAATACTCCACATATGACTTCAGAGTCCAGCTGGAGGACAGATTCTGTCCAATAAAGAAACAATAATATATATATATATATATATATATATATATATATATATATATATATATATATATATATATATATATATACACATATATATTTATAATTTAATTTAAAAAAATATTTAATTAAATAAAAATTTTAAATGTAAAGAAACACCTGTGAGGAGCGTCGGGCTGCATTTAACCAAAGAAAATCTTTGTCGTTTGGTTGACGAGGAGAATTTCAGTCAGTTGGTCGATGGCTCGTTGTCTCTCGTCTCTGACGTCCCGTCTTTAATGAACCAATCAGACGGCAGCATCACGTGTCTGCAGAGTGTGATTTTAGACAACATACCGGCACCACAGAAACTAAAGAGGTTTAACACAACAGCGTGTTTCTCTAGTGTAACATGTAACATTCGTGTCAGCAGCTGTTTGTAAACAATAACAATGACGTCACATGTTCTGTGGCGGCTGATCTCGTCCTCTGATTGGAGGGTCAGGAGCTGCTCGAGCTCGCTGCGTTCACTGTTTTTACTTGTATCTTAAAAATTGATTTATTTGCATAAAAATGTTGGCTTTTTCATTTTAAAAGAGAAGATAATTTTGTTTTTTTGGTGATGTTTAAATAAAACGTTTTCCTTTTTTTTGGCATCTTTGTGTTTTCTTTGAAATTTTGGGGCTTCTCTTCCTTATTTTTTGGGGGGGGACTTTTTTTAAATATTAAACATTTAGGTGCTTTTTAAACAATCACCAAAACTTACACCGTTGGTGGACCTCATTGGTTTCACTATTTGGGAAAGAAAATGTCTTTTTTCTCCAAAGATTTTTGGCAATTTTTAATTTTTTTTTTTTTTTAATTTTTTTTTTTTGCGTTTCTATTTTTTGATGAAGATTTTTGTTTTTTTTATATCGGTGAATTTTTTCCCTCTCTTTACTCTGATTTTTTTTCCTTTAAGAGTATTTGCTATTTTTTCAAAAATATTTTGCTTTTGTTGTCTTGTTTGATAAAATTGGGGCAATTTTTTTTCCTTAAAACTTTGGCAATTTTTAAAGAAAACATTTTGGCTCTTTATTTGGGGGGCTTGGGGGGTTCTTCTAAATTTTTTGGGTGTTTTTTAAAGAACTCGTAGACGTTTACTGCTGCTGTTCTTTTCCTTTGAGCTAACCGCTAACAGCTGCTTTTTAAATCTGTCATGGTGAGTCGTACACACAAGACGCTGTCAGAGCGTCTCGCCTGCCTCACACGTGGTCACGTCTTTACGACTTCACATTTTGCATTAACATAATTTTGGCGCCAAAACCAACTTTGTAACCGATTCAGGGCGACACAATTCTGTTCTCCCCTCTCTGCGATCGTATGTTATATACAGAACGGCGAGGCGGCTTAACGGCGTGATACTCCCGCTTAAAATGGGAAGTATAAAAGCAGCTCGAAAGAGACGCTGAGCGGATCAATACGCTGCGCTCAGCTCTACAAAGAAATGAGATCTGACCCGTTTAAAAAAGTCAGATTTGTAGCAAAGTGGAAATGAGGGACAAAATTGTCTCTGCTGGCTGACGTTTGTTGATGGAAAGTAACGAGGACGTGTGTGTGTGTGTGTGTGTGTGTGTGTGTGTGTGTGATCAGTGTGTGTGTGTTTGATGCTGTGTCCGGCGTCCTGCCTGCCTCTCCTCAGGGAGCTGGCTCAGTGGCGCTGCCTGCTGGGCTGGCACCGCCGCCACGGAGTCGCCTCAGCTAGCGCCTCAGGGCTAACTGCTAACACTGGACAGCAGCAGCAGCAGCAGGGGTCAGAGGTCAGGGGCGGAGCCAGTCGACCTGTCGGCCGCACCAAACCTCTGCTGGGCAGCCAGGTGAGTCCTGACGGAGCGCGGAGGGTTAATGCTGCTGCGCTCAGATTCTTCTTCACTGAATTTGCGGCCGTTTGTTGGCGGACATCAGTTTCGAAAGATGGTTCGCTGAAATGTCTCCCGTTGTGTGATTGGACGAGCGCTGAGACGTGCAGGCTGTGAGGACGCGGTGGGTTTGTCCACTCGTGTCTTTAACGTGTCTTCTGTGTAGCTTCAGTTTGTTATTTCTCTGTAATGATGGCGTGCAGGTTCTCGGCGTGAGCCGCCGCAGCATTTACTGATAATTATCAAATATGAGCATGTTAACACGAGGCCTCGTCCACACACACACACCACACACACACACACACACACACACACACACACACACGGGTACTTTTAGAATAGAATAGAATAGAATAGAATAGAATAGAATATTCCTTTATTGATCCCCCATTGGGGGAAATTCCAAATGTTACAGCAGCATGAAAAAAGAAAAGTGAAATGTAACAAAGAAAATAACAATAACAATAACAATAAATAAGTAATAAAATAAGTATGTACATAGAGGAAATAAGGTATGTACACATAATAATAATTAAGTAATAGAATAGTATGTACACAAAAGATGGATTAGAGAATATGTACAAAAATTTGTTGTGCAAATTACTCTGGGATGAATTTTGGATGAAGCCAGTTTTGTTCCCATCAGCCAGTGATGCTGATGTTATAGAGTCTTATTGCAGATGGGATGAATGACCTGCGGTAGCGCTCCTTCTTGCAGGGTGGATGTCTCAGTCTGTTGCTGAAGGAGCTGCTTAAAGCCCCCACAGTCTCATGCAGTGGGTGAGAGGGGTTGTCCATGATGGATGTGAGCTTTGCTAACATCCTCCTCTCACCCACCTCCTCAATGGAGTCCAGGGAGCAGTCCAGGACAGAACCGGCCCTCCTGACCAGTCTGTTCAGTCTCTTTCTGTCCCGATCTGTGCTCCCTGCTCCCCAGCAGACCGCTGCATAGAAAAGAGCAGATGCTACCACAGTGTCATAGAATGTCCGGAGCAGAGTCTTGCACACTCCAAAGGACCTCAGTCTTCTCAGCAGGTGGAGACGACTCTGGCCCTTCTTGTACAGGACATCTGTGTTATTAGACCAGTCCAGTTTATTGTTAAGGTGAACACCCAGGTATCGATAGCTTTGTCTCTGCACTTTGGCCTTTAAAACAGGGTTTTTTTCGGCTCGTCTTCTTTGTTTGACGAGTGTGAGTCTTCGTCTCCACCTGCATCACGCTGCACGCCTGAGCAGCGTGACGGCAGCCACGAGGAGTTGCAGCGAGTTTCTCGCTCGCCGTGTTCACATTGACACATGTGTGTGTATGTGTGTGTGTGTGTGTGTGTGTGTGATCTACTGGGAGCAGTGCTGGTTGTACAGTCTGACAGCAGCAGGAAGGAAGGACCTGTGGTACATATATATATATTGAGTGATTTTTAAAAAATATTTGGCACAAACGTCCACCTGGATTCAAAAATGAGTTGATTAGAATTTGGTGAACAAAGGTCAAATGTCAAGGTCGCTGCAAGCTCGTCTGTCTTTTTGGTATGAATGCAATGTCTCAAAAGCTCTTGAGTGATTTTTAAAAAAATATTTGGCACAAACGTCCTGGACTCAAGAATGAACCGATGAGGTTTTGGTGGTGAAAGGTCACTGTGAACTTTCAACTGTTTCATTTTCGTGAAGATCAATGACTGAAGAACGCCTCGAGTGAGTGTCCTCAGATTTGGCACAAACGTCCACTTGGACTCAGTGATGAACTGATAAGAATGTAGTGTTCAAACGTCACACCATGACTGACGTTTTTGGCCATGACTCTGTGACATCATCACGTTGGGACGTGGTCAGATACTGAACCGGTGACTCTGGTCTGTAAACTGTGCGGAGGTTTAAACCTGATTCTTCGCTGTGTGTCCGCTGTTGTCTCTGCAGTACTCGTCGGCCGGCTGTCTGCTGTCTCTGCACCACAGCGAGAAGCCCGACCACGAGGAGGTGTGTGAGTTCAGGCCGTACACCTGTCCGTGTCCCGGCGCCACCTGCAAGTGGCACGGCCCTCTGGAGGCCGTCATGCCTCACCTGATGCACGCGCACAAGTCCATCACCACTCTGCAGGTCAGCAGCCTCACTGCAGCCTCACACAGGGTTCCCACCGTCATGGAAAACCTGGAAGAGTCCTGGAATTTCACAAACACATTTTCCACACTCAGTAATAAAACTAGTAAAAGTCCCTGAAAGTTTGTGAAAATTCGTGAAAATGTGCTGTGTGCAATATATTAAGTGACATTAATGTAAGATAGCAGTGAATTCATTTTCTGTAGCTGATGACGTAACGCCATTCATTTTTTCATCACCAACGTTTCTTCATTTTCTGCCTTCATGTCTGCTCACGAGGCACGATGGCTGGATTCTGTGTTTTTTTTACTGGCCAATTTTTTGGCAATTTTTCTTTTCAAGACTTTTGGCATTTTTATTTTTATTTCAACTACTGAATTATTTCTGTTCATTTTCTTTTCTTTTAAAATTTTTGGTGATTAAAACTTTTTTGTCATAAAATTATTGGTGATTTTTATAGAAAAAAAAATTTTATGGGAAAAGAACAGATTTGGAAGGTATGTTTTCTTTAGACGTTTTTTTCTGTCAGTTTTATAGAAAACACAAAAATAAGTTTTGGGTTTTTTTATCTTAAATTTTTTTAGACGTTTTCTTTAAAAATCACCAAAATTACACTATTTATCACAGCCAGAAATGCCGAAATAATAATCATTGCATTTTCAAATATCCCGCACGCCGAGCAAGTGGGGCAAGAAAAAAAGAAAAGAAAAAAACTGGGTCCTTGAAAAGTTTTGAGATTTTTTCCGTGACAATACGTGACTGTTTACGTTCATGATTTAAGATGTTTTTCCGATGCTGACGGTGAACGCGTCTGTCTCTGCGCGCAGGGCGAGGACATCGTCTTCCTGGCGACGGACATCAACCTGCCGGGCGCCGTGGACTGGGTGATGATGCAGTCGTGTTTCAGCCACCACTTCATGCTGGTCCTGGAGAAGCAGGAGAAGTACGAGGGCCACCAGCAGTTCTTCGCCGTCGTGCTGCTCATCGGCACCCGCAAGCAGGCCGAGAACTTCGCCTATCGCCTGGAGCTCAACGGCAACCGGCGCCGGCTCACCTGGGAGGCCACGCCGCGCTCCATTCACGACGGGGTGGCGGCCGCCATCGTGAACAGCGACTGCCTGGTGTTTGACACCTCCATCGCCCATCTGTTCGCCGACAACGGCAACCTGGGGATCAACGTCACCATCTCCATGTGCTGAGGGGAACGGAGACGCCGACATGACGCCGGAGCAGACCGGGAGGTGCTGACATCACTTCCTGTCTGTGTTTACAGTTTTACTTGCAGAGAGGAAACTTCTCGAACAGCAGCGGCAGGCGGAGGCCGGCGCCGCGCCCTGTGACGTCTGCGACGAACGACGGGACAGAACGGGTCGTCCCTCAGCTAGCGGAGAGCGCCACGTCTTTGTCCTCATCAGGCCTGCTGCTGAGACCGCCGCCCATCCCGGCGGGACGCTGAGAGCGAGAGACTTCACCGCAGCAGCGTGAAGAATTTAGCCCCTTATCAGTGAGCGGGACGCTAACCGACGACGTTTTACTTAGAAAAAAGTCAGTTTTATTTCTAAAGTCTGACATCAGAAATCACGATCTGCTTTTCAGCAGACGACATCCCGCTGTCTGCACATCGTCACCACGCATCAGGAAAAACCCCGAAAAACCTCGAACAGGGAAAAATGGCAGAAACATCAAGAAGAGCGGCGGAGGAGGGAACTCAAGAAGTCACTGAGAGCTCCGCCTCCCGCAAAAAATGTCCGAATTCATCGAGAACACACAGAACAACACAACGGACGCACGTAAAACAACAACGTGGAAAGTTTGCTGACCGGTTCAGCAAGTCGCTTCTGTCGCGTTAAAGCCGCGTTATATTTCACTTTAATCCAACTTTGACATTTTTAGTCCTCAATGTCAAGATTTCCTCGTGGCGTCAAAAATGGCATCAAATACAGATATTTGTTATTGTGGTGTTGCATCGAAGTTTAAAGTTACAGTCGACGTGAAAATTAATTGCACGAAAACCAAAAACTCAGCACGTCTCAATGATGCTGTTTTTACCGACCGTCCAACAGCAACGAGCTGAGAAGGGGACATTTGTCCACCTGCCGCGGAGGACTCGGACATACTTCATCAATAATCCATTCTCCGCCGGTGCGTGTGAACGTACTGACTGTGAACGTCTGCTGCTTATATGAGAAAAACTGGAGCACCGAAATCCTAAAGTGGGTTTCATGTTATAACAGGTTTTGCCCACCAGAGGGCGCTGATGAGTGTCTGAGTGTCTGCTGCCTCACACGAACACTCGACGCTTTCACTGAAGAAGACGAACTTTCAATGTCAGAATGAGATCAGGAAAGTTTTGTTAAAATTGTAAGCAGCATTGTAAATCTGCAGCCAATCTCTGCAGCCCGTCTCTGCAGCCCGTCTCTGCAGCCCGTCTCTGCAGCCCGTCTCTGCAGCTCGTCTCTGCAGCCAATCTCTGCAGCCCGTCTCTGCAGCCAATCTCTGCAGCCCGTCTCTGCAGCCCGTCTCTGCAGCCCGTCTCTGCAGCTCGTCTCTGCAGCCCGTCTCTGCAGCTCGTCTCTGCAGCTCGTGTCTCATGTTTCGGCAGTCGCTGTGTGCCCTCTTTGGGACTCTGATGGGTGAAATCTGCCGTAATCCTCAGACGTTCTTTAATCTCAGATAAAAGCAGTGAAATGGAGGAATAATCCTGCGACTGCTCGTCCTCAGTTCAGCCGCCTGCGCCTTACTTTCCACCGCCAGCCTCTACTTCCTGTTCCGGCAGGGAAACTCTGATAGCAGAGATCTGTATTCATACCAAACCGTCCGAAGCCACGGGGACTCGATGGACGGACGTTGTCTCTCCCAACAGTCCCGGTGTTTCGACCTCAGCAGCAGCCGACCGGCTTCAGCAGACACCTCAGACACTCGGACGCAGAGCTGCGACTCGTCTGCAGCCGAGCCTCAGACTCGTCAGACTCGTCAGACTCGTCAGACCTCGGCGCTGCTTCCTCCGTAAATAAAAACTCTCTCAGACGCTTTCTGCTGAAAACTTTTATAAACTCTTATAAGCTTTTATAAACTCCGAACGTTCTGGAACAAAAGACTCAAACTGAAACCGAAATATTTCAGCTCGATGAAAAACCGAACGTCCTCTGAGGATCAGAGAAGAGTTCATTTTACTGGCCTGTGATTCCAGGATCATTTTCAAAAACTTTCCAGGGAATATTTATTTTATCTGTCCGCAGAGCTGTCTCTGAAGAGTCTCTCTGAACTCCATTTTTATTCTTAAAAAGCAAACTTTAAAGAAAACATTTTTCAGAAAACATTTCAGCTTTTCTTTTTTCTTCCAAAATTTTTCGGTCTTTTCTTTCCTCTAAAATTTTTGGGTGGTTTGAAGACTTTTTCTTGATACTTACTTTCAAGAAAATGTCTTACTTACTTTCGTGATTTCTCTTTCTTTTCTTGCCTTTGAAAGATTAATGCGGCCCTGTGGGTTTGGAGGATATGAATGATATCGTTGGATTTTTAAACAGTCCAAAATTATTGGACATTTACGACCGCTGTTCTTCTCTCAGTTAGCTGCTAACTGCACTCGGCTGCTTTTTAAATCTGCGGCACGCGGCATTCAACGTGACGCCGCATCGTGTTGAAGCAGAACGCCGCGATGTTTCCGCCTCCAACAGGAAGCATAAAAGCTGTCAGTCTCATTTCCTGCTGGAAAACACGAGTTTCCAAAAATAAATACGAGTTACCGAAATGTGTCTTTGAGTATTTAGGCTTTTTTTGTTGTTGTTGTTGTTGTTGTTGTTATTTAATTTACTTGGAAAAAAATAAATTGTTATTTTGCTGTTATTTATGCTTTCTGTGCAGAGTACACAGTAGAAGTAGAAGTACACAGTAGAAGTACGCAGTAGAAGTACACAGTGCTGATTCTGACTACAGACGGAAAAAGTGTTGTGATATTTTATAGATATTGTCGTTCAGTTTTAAATGTTCCGTCTGTTATTCAGATAATCGTGATATTTAATTTTGGTTCAGTGAATAACAAACAAACCGATCATCTCTTCACTGTCCAACCTGAGGTCCACGTTTTACTGGACACGTCGGGACATCTGTGTTCGGAAAGATCTGCTTCGCTTTGATCCAAAAAAGTCAAACAGGAAGTCTGTTAACGTGAGACTGAAGGAGGGACGACAACTACGACTCCCAGGGTGCTTTTCACCATCAAACATCCAATCGCAGCCTCAGAGGATGAGTGCTGCTAACGTTAAAACATTCAGCAGGATCTGAATAACTAACATCTCCATAGCAACTGCAGCTGGGGCTCATGGGTATTGTAGTATTCAGAGCTGTACACAAAAATGATTTAAAATACAAATATACATTAAAACCACACTAAACTGTGTTTTCTCGAATTATTGATCCTCTGATGCTTCAAATTGTCAGATTACTGCAGAATATTAATATTCATAAATGTGATCAACACTTTATTTCACAGGTCTGTAATTTCTCTTTTACGAGTTATTGATCAGAGATTTATAATAATTATGAGTGAAATAATTATTGCTGGTGTGACTGCGGTCAGCTGTGAACACAAAAAAATATTCACAGAAAAGCAGCAAAACAACATAAAGTCAAAGTTTAAAATAATAAATCAGCGTTGACTGAATATTTTGGGGGTTAAATGGACGTCGTATCCTCCCAAAACTCTGCCGCAGATTTACTGTCCTGAAAAAAGCTGATCTATATATAGAATTATGTAGAAAAATGATCTATATACTATAAATCTATACGTGAGATTTCATCACATCATCAGGAGACGGACAGCACGTTACAGAGCGACCGCTCGGGACTTTCGGACGATTCTGGGACTTTGGGGCGTTTACAGGATCGTACGACGTTTCTAAGATTTTGGGATATTTCTGCGGTTTTGGGTGTTTTAGAATTTTAGGACATTTGTAGGAGTTTAGGATGACTGAAGATTTTAGGACATTTCTCATGTTTGTGAGACAGATGGACAGACGGATGCAGCACTGAGACATAAAAACACTGAGACAGGACAGGTGAAGACATTTCTTTGTTTTATTACAAAACTCAAACAATAAAAACTCGTCTGAGCGGGAGGACGTCACAACTCAGGTCTCCGTCTTTACGTCCGTCTGTGTCTCTTCCTCTGCTACTGTCTATGTCCGTCCGTCTGTCTTGTTCCATCCCTGTCTCTGTCCTCCCAGTATACTTTAGGTGAACTCAGTGTTTACTTCTGTCTGCGTCTTTCCTTCTGTCTTTGTCCGTCTCCCTCCTTCTGTCACTGTCTCTGTCTGTCTCTCTTCTTCTATCGCGGTCTCTGTCCGTCTCCCTCCTCCTGTCACCGTCCCTGTCTGTCTCTCTTCTTGTGTCTCTGTCTCTGTCCGTCTCCCTCCTCCTGTCACCATCTTTGTCTCTGTCTGTCTCTCTTCTTGTGTCTCGGTCTAACTCTCTTTTTCGGTCATAGTCTCTGTCTGTCTCTCTCCTCCTGTCCCCATCTCTGTGTCTGTCCCCCTCCCTGTCTCGATGTCTGTCTCCATCTGTCCCCGTCCTCCTCTCCTCCTCCCCCCGCAGTCTCTCGTTGTCTCTGGCTCTCTGTCCATTCTGTTGTCCTCCTGGCGGTGGCGTCCCCCGCTGGTTGTACTTGTCGTAGGCGGCGTCCTCCTTCTCCTGTTTGACTCTGACGGCCGGAGGACGAAGAGGACGAGGAGGCGGCGAGGAGGACGAGGAGGACTGCCGCGCCCTCTCCTTCTCCTTCTTCTTCTTCTCTTTTTTCTTCTTCTTCTTCTCTTTTTTGTCTAAGACAGAGGGGAGACATTAAAATCCATCCCAGCATGCTTTGCAGCACAGAGAGGGATGGACAGGAAGTGACCTCACCTTTTTTGGGCTTCTTCACAGGAACGCTGTACTGCTCGTCTTCCTCGGAGGACGAGGAGGAGGAGGCGCGACCTTTGGGAGCGCAGCCCTCCTCCCTCAGACGTTTGGTGATGTCATCCATGTCCTCCGTGTCTTTGGGGGGACGGTAGTCTTTGACGTGGTCCACGCGGATCGTCCGACCTTTAATCTGTCGGCAGAGACGACAAAAACACTTTGTTGAGATTACTTTGGAAACGTCCTAAAATCCGAACGTTATGAAATCCCCAAAACCTCCTAAAATCCTAAAAAAAAGTCCTAGAGACATGTTTGCTCGACGGGCCCCTGTCCTCCTGTCCTTTTATAAAACCGGCCTCCAGGCGAAGCCGGTCGAGTGTCCTGCTGTTTATCAATTCGAGACTCGGCGTGGACAGCTGCGTGGACAGCTGCGTGGACAGCTGCGTCACCTTGATGCCGTTGAAGTTGTCCACGGCGAGGACGGTGCTCCTCTGGTCCTCGTAGCAGATGAAGCAGAAGCCTTTGGACTTCCCCGTCTTCTTGTCTCGGACCAGGTTGATGTTGACGATCTCTCCGTACCTGCGGACAGAAGGAAGGTGAGCGCTCTGATTGGCTGTGGCAGTGTGGGAGGGGCTTCACGACGTCTGCGGGTACGTACTGAGAGAAGACGCAGATGACGTCGCCCTCCGTCAGCTCGTACGGAAATCCTCCTGCGGGAAACAGAACAGCGGATCAGAGTGTCGCTCTCGGGCATCGAACCAGCGTCTGTACGTTACGGCTGCGTACCCACAAACACCCAGGCGCTGTCCCTGTACTCCGTGTGCCACGACACCGACTCCCTGACCCCGAGGTCGGCCTCGCGCTCGTTCAGCTCGTTGATCAACTTCACCTTCGTCAGCGGACTGAAAACAGGACAGAAAAAATAAAAAAGCTAAATAATATTCGAATTAATGTTCAAAGCTGCTCCTCAAAAAACGTTTACGATGATTTCTTTATTTTAATTTTTCTGTTTCCTGTCTCAGATTATACTTTTACTTTCGGTTTATTTTTTTGAATTTCACTTTTCCTTTTGTTGGCCTAATTTTTCTGTTATTCTCCTCATTTGTGTCACAAATCGTGAGCACTTTCTCAGATGAATATTGCTAAAATTGACGACTGATTAATCGTTATTTGGAAAAACATCAGAACTGAATTTCAAAGAAAAGCAAATATATATTTTCTCCTTAATCAAAGCTCACGGCAGCTTACTGCAGGTACTTTGACGTAAACGGCTGATTAATCATCACTTAGTTGTTCGATCATCGTTACTCCTCATACACACTTCTGTTTTTAAATCAGGTGCTGTTTTATTTCACCTGATCTTTTTACATTTATTTTGTTTAAAAAAACAAATGAAACACTTCCAGTATTCATATTTCCAATTAACTGAATGATTTCATTTAATCTATGAGGACGACACACATTAATATTTATTTTTTTAATGTGAATCCCCAAAAAACAACCAAGAAATACAACATTAAAAGCTCCAGGACGCTACGAATGAATCAAATTCAGGCCAGAGTCCATAAAAAAACCCTGATTTAATGTTTCCGCCTCAACCGGAAATGTATGAAGACGCGTGAACACTGTTTACAGTTTGTGTAAAATCACAAAAATCTGATCAGATCATCTTCTCTTAAATTCGGCAAATCGACCGAAAAATCAATAAAAACACGCGCGCGCACGCACACACACACACACACACACACACACCGCGGTCTGATCTGATGAGTCTGAACCATTAAACACGCGCTAAATGTTTATTTCCGCGCCACAGCTTTTCGTTTTTACGTGTTTTTACACGCAGACTGAAAATAATGTTTAAATTGTGTCATTTTTTAACGGGGTTCGGTGCAGACGGACTGTGCGCGAGGGAGGGGCGGGGTTTGGTCGGTTAGCCGTCGGCGCCGGATGGCGGGTTCGCGCGCAGCGATGAGAGAATAAATTAACGGAAAATAAAAACCAAAATAATACTTTGATGAGAGTACTCACTTCATGACGGACTCGGAGGACAAACGCCGATGTTCCGGTAGGAAACGGCTGCCTGAAGAATGATCCGTTTCCGCTCGAGTTCCCGCCTCTGCTGCCGCCTGCTGGTCGGATGACGCAACTACAGCCAGGCCCGTCTCCGGGTCTAAAAAATAATTTTAAAAATAGTTAATTTTATGAGTAAAAAAAAGCATTTTGACTTTTTTTTTGACACTTTTTAAATAAAACAATTTGACGATTCTTTTTGGCAATAAATAAAGAAAATATTTCACTATTCTTCTTTGCAATTTTTAAGTAAAACTTTTTTTTTTTTTTTTTTTAATTTCTCAGTTTTTGCATTTTTAAAAAAAACAAAACAAAAACATTTGGGCTTTTTTCCCCCTTTAAAACTGTGCATCAGTTTCTTCAAAAATCTACCGAATGACATCATTTATCGCAGCCTGAAGTTCACATTTCTGACAGTGCGTGGACACATCGTATGTTATTGTTCGTTTCTAAAACAGATCTCCGTGACTTTTCCTTCCTCTTCAGGGCATATTAAGTTTCCAAAACTTCTCTGGGCCTGAAATTTACTATTTGGAAATTCTATGACTTTTTGCGTTTTTCATGACGGTATGAACTGTGACTTTGATCAATTTTTTTCTTTTAATTGCTTTTTCTTTTCAAATGTATCTTTTTTTCTTTAATTTTTTTTCCTTCAATTTTTTCTTTTTTGTGATTTCTGTTTTCTTTAAACAGTTTGGTGATTTTTGACGTATTGAAAAGATGATTGATTTTCTTTTAAATATGTTTTCTATAAAAATATATATTTATTTATTTGTTTGTTGATGAATTATTCTAGATAGATAGATAGATAGATGATGGATGGATGGATGATGGATAGATAGATGGATGGATGATGGATGGATGATGGATAGATAGATGGATGGATGGATGATGATAGATAGATGGATGGATGATGGATGGATGATGGATAGATAGATGGATGGACGGATGATGATAGATAGATGGATGATGATGGATGGATGATGATAGATAGATGGATGGATGATAGATGGATGATGGATGGATGATGGATGGGTGATGGGTGGATGGATGATGGATGGATGATGATGGATGATGGATGGATGATGATGGGTGATGGGTGGATGGATGATGGATAGATAGATAGATGGATGGATGATGGATGGATGATGGATGGGTGATGGATGGATGATGGATGGATGATGGATAGATAGATGGATGGATGATGGATGGATAGATGGATGGATGATGGATGGATTGATGGATGGGTGATGGATGGATGATGATGAGTGATGGATGGATGGATGATGGATGCATAGATGGATGGATGATGGATGGATAGATAGATGGATGGATGATGGATGATAGATAGATGGATGGATGATGGATAGATAGATAGATGGATGGATGATGGATGGATGATGATGGGTGATGGATGGGTGATGGATGGATGATGGATGGACGATGGATGGATAGATAGATGGATGGATGATGGATGGATGATGGATGGATGATGGATGGATGGATAGATAGATGGATGGATGATGGATGGATGATGGATGGATGGATGATGGATGGATAGATAGATGGATGGATGGATGGATGGATGATGGATGGATGGATGATGGATGGATAGATAGATGGATGGATGATGGATGGATGATGGATGGATGGATAGATAGATGGATGGATGATGGATGGATGATGGATGGATGGATGATGGATGGATAGATAGATGGATGGATGGATGATGGATGGATGGATGATGGATGGATAGATAGATGGATGGATGATGGATGGATGATGGATGGATGGATAGATAGATGGATGGATGATGGATGGATGATGGATGGATGGATGATGGATGGATAGATAGATGGATGGATGGATGATGGATGGATGGATGATGGATGGATGGATGATGGATGGATAGATAGATGGATGGATGATGGATGGATGATGGATGGATGGATAGATAGATGGATGGATGATGGATGGATGGATGATGGATGGATAGATAGATGGATGGATGATGGATGGGTGATGGATGGATGATGGATGGATGGATAGATAGATGGATGGATGATGGATGGATGATGGATGGATGGATGATGGATGGATAGATAGATGGATGGATGGATGATGGATGGATGGATGATGGATGGATAGATAGATGGATGGATGATGGATGGATGATGATGGGTGATGGGTGGCTGTAGTACCTCCTCCCGTCCTGCGGGGGTCGCTGTGTAATCCGCCTCCATCCTCTGACCCGGTTTATAAACAGCGGTCTGTCAGCTGGGAGCCTCGCGGTTAAAAACACATTTAAAAAACTCAACATTTAAATGATATTTTCGTGAAACTTTTACTGCCGAATTTGACTTTTGTATCTGTAGAAATGTGCCGTCGCTGATCTGTTTATTTCCGTCTTTTCTTACGTGAATTGTGATGAGTTTTAGCGGCGTTGACGGAAACTTGAACGTCGTTTCCTCGCAGTTAGCCATGCTAACGTCACAGTTAGCAGTAACGTTAATGATATTACTTTAATTAATATTCATGGCTTAATGACAACTTCGCGGTTTGTCGCATTTATCATAAGCCTTATTTAAAGTGACATCTGTCTCACCGGGAGTCTACTGCGGGTAAGTAAATCACTGTTTTCTCATACTCATGGCCGTAACATGACCTGCCTTATAATTTCACTCAATTTAACGAACTTTTACTCGTTTTAAAACCTCAAGCGCGTATTAAATCATTTAAAATACTATTTTACGATTATCTACAACTCGTGGTAGATTCGGCCCAAGATGAATCAGGTTTTACTCTAAATAAATGTCTTGATTTTGGTTTTAACTTCTCCCATGCTCACTCGTTAGCGTGAACTCCTTTAATTTCAGTCACTTTAGCGCACGTTTACTCGTTTTAAAACCTCATGTGCGGATAAAAAACATGTTTTATATTATTTTACGACTCGTCTAGAAGTTGTGAAAAATTCGGCATCAGAAAAAACAGACTTTACTCTTGATAATTTGTATTTGTTTGTTTTAATTTCTCCCATGCTCAATCGCTGTACCGTGAACTCGCCTTTAATTTCAGTCAATTTAACGCACTTTCTGTCGTTTAAAACCTCACGTGCGTATTAAAACATGGTCAGTATTTTTTGTGACTCACGTGGATCTTATGATAAATTCGGCATGACGTGAATCTGGCTTTGATAATCTTTAATAATGTATTTTAATGAAATGTCAACATACAGCGATGCTCACAGCTGTGATTGAATCAGTCATTAATACTTTATTGAACCTCTGATTCCTGCAAGTGTGTAAAATACAATCAGCTGTGATCTGAACACATTTAAAACAACACAAATAAGTGTGCAAAGCTGCAATGACAACAATATATACATAAAAAAGAACAGGAATATATGTATATATATATGTTTTTTTCCCCTATATTTCCCCATAAATAACTAACACTCCCTAAATTATATTTAAAAAATCAGCTCTAATCTTGTTCTGAAGTCATTATTTTTTAAATAATATTGATTTAAAAAGCTGTTCTGGAGTGATGAAAAACCGATGAGGAGCATCGATGGTCCTTTCTCAAGGTCCTGGAAAAGTCCTGGAAAAGTCCGAATCAGAATCAGAATCGGAATCAGAAAAGATTTATTGCCAGGTATAGCTAACACAATACGAGGAATTTGTTCTGGTGGTTTGGTGCAACATGAATATAGAAAAAAGAAAACAGATAAAATAGAAGATACAAATATAAAATATAAAATATAACAATATAAAAGGTCAAGTCTAGTATTGATATTTACATTGAAATTCACATTTATACAGGTTTGAGTTCAACTTTATGGTGTGGATGTGCCGCATGACCAGCAGCAGAGCCGGTGATGAACGCGGTCCTGGAGTCTGTTATCAGACGGAGCTCGTGTGTTCAGCTACCAGCCCAAAACTCAGTGTTAGACAAGAAGAAATCCTGTTATTGATGACTGAGCTGCAGCTGACTGATCAGTGATAGATTATTGATTGATTATTGATAGATTATTGATTGATTATTGATAGAGTATTGATAGATTATTGATTGATTATTGATTGATTATTGATTGATTATTGATAGAGTATTGATAGAGTATTGATAGATTATTGATTGATTATTGATAGATTATTGATTGATTATTGATAGAGTATTGATAGATTATTGATAGAGTATTGATAGATTATTGATAGATTATTGATTGATTATTGATAGATTATTGATAGAGTATTGATAGATTATTGATCGGTGTGTTGTCTCTCAGCAGGATGATCTCTCAGCTCTTCATTCTGTCCTCAAAGGGCGACCACCTCATCTACAAAGACTGTATCCTCACAGCGACATTTCAGACTGAAATTAAATATTGATCCCGAGTTAAACACGACGCAAAACAAATGTTTCATTATTATCAATACATTTTTTTATTGCTTCAAACTCTTCTGATTATTTTAGCTGCTTTCCAAAATATAAACCAGCCAGTAGATAATGTTGAATCATTAAAGATGAATAAAGAATAAAAAGCTTCTCCGGCTGCTACATTAACCCTTTAACAGCTGGATCGACATCTTGTGCTGCGTTCAGACGCCTTTTCACGAGCCGTTTAACCCTTTGAGCTCTGAGCACAGCGGTTTATTTTCTCTTGATAATATGAGCAAAAAAAAGAAAAAGAAATGACCAATTTGTCATGAAATGTCTCACAAATTACAAGAAATGTTACCCAAAAATCCAAAAAAGCAGTGAGGATTATCAGAAAATAATCCAAAAAATTGGATTCAATGTCTAGAAAACTATGTTTATAAAAATGTTATTTTTAATTTAAAATCATGTCACGGAAAAAAGTAAAATATATACAATAAATACATTTATTTTTCACTCCTTTTTGTGTTTGTTTTTTTAACCTAATTTTTATGCTTATTTTAGGGAAATTTTCTTCTTTTTACTATATTTTTGCTTATTTTTAGGCCATGTTTTAGAAAAAGCCCAGTGTGCTCAGGTTTCACAGGGTTAAAGTGGTGAAACAGTAATATGAGATAGATTTCTCTGCACAGTGAGAACTTTTACTTTTTGGTACTTGAAGTATCTTTAATACGATTGTACTTTTATTTAAGTGCGGTGAGTGATGTAGCAAAGAAAATCGAAAAAGAAAAGTTTGGCTGCTTTTCAGGTTGACCTGAAAATTAATCGACAGCAAACATTAAAAACAAAATGAAATATCAGAAAGGAGCAGAAATATATACGTGCATTACAGCAGAAGCAGCAGTGAGGAGGTGCATGCTACTACACAAATGTAGTACTTTTACTTGTATTTCCTCACTGCAGTATTACTGCGTTTACTGCAGTAAAGGAAGTATTCAGCTCTGTGGTTCAGTTCTTAACGTCAGCTTCAGTCCGCGGAGAAGCAGGAAGTGATGTCATCAGTGTTTTCTACGAGAAGGTCACAGCGCTGACCGGAGACCAACCACCCGTCGTCATGGTAACACACACACACCTGTTATTAATTTGTTTTGATCATGTGATCATGTTCATGTGTTGAGAGCAAACTGTCCAGAGGACTGAATTAAAGGGACAGTTCACCCAAAAATTGAAGCTGAGTCATTGTTTGCTCGCCCTCGTGCTGATGGAGAGTCGTGCGATGTTTTTTAAGTCCACAAAATATAAAATACATAATAAAACAACAAAATATCTCCATTTCTTTAAGAAAAAAATTGCAATTTTTTTAAATTAAAATTTTTGCTGATCTTTTTTTTCCATAAAATTTTGTGGTGATTTTGAAATAAAACATAGGCCACCCTTCAAGCCTGTGCATGTTCTTGTCCTTGAACACATCTCGTGTTATTTCATCTGTATATATATTAACGTGATGTGTTCAAGGACTGTCAGAAATTTGAAAATCCAACCATAACAGTTTTTTCAGATTTTGGCTGATAAATGGGGTCATTTGGTGAGTTTTGAATTTGGAATTACCAAAAAAAAAATTAACATTTTTTTTCTTAAATAGTTACCAAAAAAGCCCAAAATTATTTTTAAAAAATTGCCAACATTTTTTTTCTTTAAATATCACCCAAAAATGTACTTGGAATGAGCAGTTTGGAGACATTTTGTGTATTTCTGATGTTGGTTTTGAGTAAGGTGTCGTGTTTTGTTCCTGCAGAGTCACAAAGATCTTCACTTCGTCCACGTCAGACAGGGAGGGCTGTACTGGGTCGCCACAACGACAGCTGACTCCTCCCCCTTCACCATCATCGAGTTCCTCAACAGGTGATTGGTTTTATTTATTGTTTGATTTTGTTGTTGAGATAAAGTCAGACTATAGCATTTCTAAAATAAAGCATGCGGTGAAAACGGTCAAAAAAATCATCGTTCCAGATGTTGATAAAACTTCAGCAGATTATGGTGAAGAATTTCAGCAGATTTAAAGGCAGCTGAGGTCACGCTGTCAGAAAGGTCCACCGCCTCCCGAAAGAGAGTCCAGTGATGATGCCGTCGTGTCATGTCCCCTCTGTCATGTGACCATGCATAAACATGTGATTTATTATTATTGATTAAACTTTCCAGCATTATATAAAAATGAAAAGCTCCATCTGAAACAAACTTCAGTAAATGTAAGCACATCGTGCTGATAATAGTCCAACCTCTCCTGACTGCAGGACTCTGACTTCAGCTTCTGTCAAACTTCTGTGCTGTTAATCATTTTACTCAGGAATTAAAAACTTTTGAGTCGGCCTACTTCTCCTATAGCTGCCAACAGCCTGCCGACATTCACAGTTAGAGAAAGGCTGAAAATAAGCTCATGTGCTTGTGGCCCCGGGCCCCCAAAACATTACATCTGCCCCTGGTAATAATAATGAGAGCTCAGCGCGAGCGGCCGGATGAGACACGGAGCGATGCGTCCTGCTGTTTCTAAATAATTCATCCAAACTCTGATTAAAGCTGAAACTAACACAAAGTTGTCTGTAGAAGTCTGAAGAAGTCACTTTCACCTCTGCAGATGTGTCTGTTTCATCGCTGTGGCTGTCAAACACTCAGCTGTTCGACAGTCAAAGTCCGTCACTGCATTTCTCTGCAGCTCTATTCTTATGATCATTGGCTGTTTGTGTTGTCCGTCAAAACTTGGCTGGAATGAGCTCTATCAACATTTTATCGACTACGTCTCATATTTCAATCAAGGAAAAGCTACATCGCGATTGATGTCATTATCGTTTTATCGCCCAGCCCTACTTATGGTATAGCATTTATAAGAATATTATAAGTCTCATCATGTCTAATAATCACCACAAAACAAAATAAATACATGAATAACAATAAAAACACAATTATGAGGACAGCAGCAGCGTGTCTGTGAAAGCTGTATTTGACTGGAGCCAAGAAATCTGTGACGGCTTCATCATTGATCTGTAAATGCTGATTTATATTTTTAATACAAAATAAAGACATCAAATCAATCTTTAGTGAATTTGGTGGGAAATGTGTGTGTATGCGTGTGTGTGTGTGTGCGTGCGTGTGTGTGTGTGTGTGTGTGTGGGTGTGTGGGTGGCTGTGTGTGTGTGTGCGTGCGTGAGTGAGTGCATGTGTGTGTGTATGCATGTCTGTCTGTGTGTGTGTGTGTGTGTGTGTGTGCGTGCATGTGTGTGTGTGTGCGTGCATGTGTGTGTGTGTGCGTGCATGTGTGTGTGCGTGCATGTGTGTGTGTGTGCAGGTTAACGGCTCTGGTTAAAGATTACTGCGGCGGTCTGTCGGAGAAGTCGGTGCAGATGAACTTTGCTCTGATCTACGAGCTGCTGGACGAGGTGCTGGTGAGTGATGCTGATATTCAAAATGCAGATAATAACATCTCCATGTAAAGTTTGATGTGTTAATGCAAATCTCACAGGTAATCTTACCTGTGAGATTTGCATTAACCCTTTAGTGTCTGTTTGTCTCATTTTAGTCTCTTGTCTTCTTCCTGTTGTGATAACTGTGTGTGTGTTGATGCATGTGTCCTAAATGTAGTCCAGATTGTGTATCTGAGTGTAATCAGTGAATTTGCAGCTCAGCTCCTACAATAAGTCTAAAATACACTGTGGAAACTAAATAGTTACATTCAGACTGTTCAGGTCCAAAAATGCTCCATTGAAACCCATTCAAACTGACATTTTTGATCCCACAGCCATCAGAGCAGAAAAACAGGACTTGTATTATTTCTGGGTGTCATTCTGGGCTTTTGACTCTGAATTTGTCATTTTGACTATTTTCCACCTGATGAGGTCATTTTGACCATATTTGGCATATGGAGGAAATACATGCTATTTCCACTAGGTGACCTGTCACAGTCAATGTAGCTGCTGATCACTGACATATCCCAGACTGTCAGCAGCTACACTCACACACTGACATATCCCAGACTGTCGGCAGCTACACTCACACACTGACATATCTATTATATATTATATATATTATATATATATATATGTTATATAAGTATGTCATATTTTTTAAAGCTTGATTTTGAAAAGCTCATTTTGTGTGCAGAGCGATGCGAGTGTGTGTGAAGGGTTAATGATGGACGAGTCACGACATCAGAGGTCGACATTTAAAAACCCACGAACGTTAACAGGAAATACTGTGTGTGTGTGTGTGTGTGTGTGTGTGTGTGTGTGTGTTTACAGGACTATGGTTACATCCAGACGACGTCCTCTGACGTCCTGAAGAACTTCATCCAGACTGAAGCCGTCTCCTCACGTCCGTTCAGCCTGTTTGACCTCAGTAACGTCGGTCTGGTACGTCACCTGACAGCCTCAGGTCAGAGGTCAGAGGTCAGAGGTCACTGAGGGCTGATTGACAGGAGAATAAACAACAGTTTGTTGTCTCTGATGTGGAACAAACGTGTTTTTTTCTGCCTTTTTTTAGCAGAAATCTTGATTTATTTATATTCATATTGATATTCAGTTTTATTGATAAAGCTCATTATCACAGATCACAGTTTGCCTCAGAGGGCTTTACAGCAGGCACCATCCCTCTGTCCTCGGACCCTCACATCACGTACGAAAAACTCCCCGAAAACCCGTAACAGGGAAAAAATGTTAGAAACCTCAGGAAGAGCGACTGAGGAGGGATCCCTCTTCAGGCGGACATTCATCATTCATCATTTATAAGCATCTCTGCAACTCTGTTATCAGTCAAAAACAAACAAACAAACAAACAAACAAACAAACACGGAGGCTTTGGCGATCCGTCAGGTTGGCCA
>NC_142190.1:470000-495000 GCF_026936395.1 Plectropomus leopardus | reverse complement strand
AGCACCTGATGACCTCTGACCTCCACAGGGTCAGCACCGCTCTCTGACGTCATATCAACTGTGTGTGTGTGTGTGTGTGTGTGTGTGTGTGTGTGTGTGTGTGTGTGTGTGTGTGTGTGTGTGTGTGTGTGTGTGCGCGCGTGCGTGCGTGTGTGTGCGTGTGCTCAGTCTGTCTCAGGAGCTCAGCAGTCCGGATCAGAGCGCCGAGCTGAAGCTGCAGAGTCGAGCCGTCCTCTGGACGGTCCCTCGAATCACTGGAGTAACTCAGCTGTCCGCTCTCTTTAAGGTCCGCCTCATCGCCGCCAAACAGTCACATTTTTTTCTGAGACTTGGAGAATAAAGTCGATATTTATTTCTTCCTCTCTCTCTCCCCTCCTCTCAGGTGGAGGTGTCAGGGCTCAGCGCCTCCTCCCTGCTGGAGGTCGGTCCGGTCGCTCTGAGTTTCGAGCTTCCCAAACTGACGGTGACGGGGCTGCAGATCCGTTTCCTGCGTCTGTCTCCGGTGCAGCCCGGTCCATCGCAGCGCTGGGTCCGATACGTCACGCACTCGGACTCCTACATCATCCGCATCTGACCCGGACTGACAACGGAGCGTCGACCACTCCGATCAGAGCTCCGCCGCAGGAAACTGACGGAGCCACAGACACTGTCTTTCAAAATAAGAGTCTGAAGAGGATATCAGCTGTTTTCAGTTTCAGTTTGAGTTTTTATATTTTCTGTCTGAAAACCTGGAGCTGAATTTGACTCCAGAGAGAATAAAGAAAACTTCATCCTGACACTTTACAGGTGGTTTTCTGTGTTTTTCATGTCATCGAAGCCTGAGCGCTCGAATCGACGGGAAGTTTGAAAAGCAGAAATCGTCTTTTAAACGACGCTGAGCAGATTTTCATCTGAGCTGACTGAATGTTTCACTTCTGTGTGAAATAAATGTATAAATAATTACAGGAATAAACAAATAAGTGTTTTTAAAAGAAAGTAAAAATGATTCTGCAAATAAACAAAATTATAAATTAAAACAGGAAAAAAGTAAACATAAAGTGGTAAACCTGTAAATAAATGTATAAAAGATATACGAAAAGACAAATAAATCTAAATAATAATAAAAGAATAAGTGATTCTGTGAATAAACAAATGTATAATTAAATACAGGAATAAAATAAACATGTAAATAAAGGGATGAACAATCAAAGTATGTACATGAATATATAAATAAATATGGATATAAACAAATAAATCTAAATGAATGTGTAAAAAAAATAAATGAAGAAATGAGTCTACATAAACAAATGTATGAATAAATACAGTTGCAAAATGTAAATTTAAAAAATTTAAAAAAATTTTTTTTTTTAAATTTTAAAAAAATTTACAAAATGTAAATAAATAAAGGGATAAATATGAAAATAAATACAGGAATAAACTAATATAATTCAATACATGAATGAATGAGTCTGTAAATAAAGAAATGGACAAATAAATGCAGGAAGTAAATACATTTGTAAATAAATAAAGGGATGAATAAATAAATAAATATGTACATAAATAAATATGGGAATACACAATTAAATCTTAATGAATAAATGTGAGAATAAACAAATGGATGATTATTTAAATAAAGAAATGGATACATAAATACATGAAAAAAATCTAAATGAATTTAAAAATATGTATATAAATAAATACAGGAATTAAATGAATATGTAAATAAATACAGAGATAAATATGTATATAAATGTATAAATACATATAAGAATAAATTAAATGTGTAAATAAATATATCAATTAAAATTGAAATAAACAGATGAATCAATGAATACATACAGGAATAAATAAATATGTAAAAAATAGATAAATAATTACAGGAATAAAAAAAAATCAATATGGAAATAAGTAAAGGCACAAATAAATACAGGCATAAAGAAAACTAAAAAATATAAATAAGTGAATGTATAAATAATAACAAATAAGCAAATATGTTAAAAAATGGTGGGAAACATACAGCAATTAATATGTTAATTAACTGATCAATAATTACAGACATAATGAAAATAAATATGAATAAAAGGATAAATAAATAGAGAGGTATATTTTATATCTTAGTGTTGCAGTATTTGTCGATTTTGTCTATTTTTATTCTCTGTATTTTGCGATTTTTTTAGAATAATTTTTCTTGCAATATTTAAAGAAAGGATGTCGTCCAAACCATGTTGTAATTTTGGTGGCATGTTGTCTCTTTAATTTTGGAATTTTTTGTCTTTTTTTCATCTTTTTCTTCACAATTCTATATGATTTTTAAAGAAAACGTCTTCAAAACAATGTTGTCTTAAAACATTTTGGTAATAGGTATGTTGCCTCTTTTCTTTGAAAATTTGCTATTTGCTATTTTTGCTATATTTTTTTCTGTTTTTTTCTTTAATTGTCGATAGTGTCTCTTAAAATGTTAGTGTGGGTTTTTTTTTTTAAACTGAGGGAAACTTGATTTTTTAAATAGATTTTTTAGAAGAAAACTAAAGAAATGTCATTTTATTTTCTTAAAAAAGATGTTTGAAGAAAAACCCTAAATTTAGATTTTTAAAGAAAACATTTATTTCATATTTTATTTTTATTTGTGGAGGAGAGACTCAAGCCCCCCCCATAAATAAACAACAGTCCCTAAAACATTACTATTAATTGAATTTAGTGAGGATCGAATACTAATCGATTAGTTGACTGATGTTGCAGCTCTTGATGCTTCATGTTGTCATGTTTGTTGCTGCGTTGCGCAACGTGTGATCTGCAGCGCGCTCACACACACACACACACACACACACACACACACACACACACACACACACACACACACACACACAGATCCTGCCTTTGCGGAAGAAGCGGAGCAGCCGAGGCGGCGCTAAATTAAATTAGCATACTAACTAGTTAGCAGTGCGCCGATGTGGATGGACGGGTGAACCGAGCCGCCGCACCGAACACTCCGTCTCTACCGCCAACAACGCACCGGGACCGGGCTCACTCTGTCGGGATCATCCTGCCGTCCGCCTGCCGAGGAGATGGGGGACAAGGCGGGCACCAGGTAAGACCCGAAGCTACCAGCTAACGGCTAGTTAGCATCACGCACTTCGCTAACGTTAGCCGCCGCCGCCGCCGCCGCCGGCCCGGGCGGCGGGGAGCTCCCGTCCGCCCGAGCAGCGCACATCTACCCGCTGTAAATACGGTGAACCCGGAGAGGGGGGAGCACCGGGCGGCCCCCGGTTCGTGCCGGAGCCTCGATGACCTCGTTCGGAGGAGGCGAAGCTAGCCGAGCAGGGTGGGGTTAGCTAACGGCGGACAGGACGGTGCTCCGCTCCTAATCTGTCAAAGCTGTCTGCACAAAACGCGTCTTTATCACCAAAAATTAAAGATTTTACGCAAAATCAACGCCGCCGATTCAATGTGGCTCACCGATAACACACGCAGCCGTTTTAACGGGAAGATTTAGTGTCGTAGGCAGGAATTCCCACGGTGCTCCTCCAGCAAAATACGGCCCCGGTGGGCGGAATCCTCTCATGGAAATCTGCTGCTAAAACTGGGATTTTACGGAGTTAAAATGCTGCTTTGACGGTAAAATCAACGCCGAATTTAAATTAACACTTAAAAGTTTCATATAACTCGAAGCAATATGTTTATTTATCAATTACAACGAGAACGTCTAAAATTAAAATGATTTCAAATGGAGTTTGGTGCGATCGAGATGTTGTTGGAGCAGAATGCTGCTTTGTTTATGGTGTCTGCGACGATCATAACCAAACACTGTTTGTCATAAAACACGCAGAGCTGTGTTATACCTCCAGGACTACATGTCACCTTTAAAATTCAAATACTTTGACAGTAGTTTGGTGCCACCCTGGCGGGTTAAATGCTGCTTTCATGAAACATGTATGTGTGTTTTATCGTGTTAATTACACTGCGAACATTTAAATGTTACATATTTTCAGATGCAGTTTGGTGCGATCGTGATGTTATTGGACCAGAGTGCTGCTGTGTTTATGGCGTCTTTAAACCAAACACTTTAATTTTCATAAAATATGCAGAGTTGTGTGTTATCTCGTCGTCTGCATGTCACGTCTACGTGTAAATATTGAAATATTTTCAGTGAAGTTTCGTGAGAAGCTGATCTTATTGGATTAAAACACTAATGAGTCCAATGTGTCAGTGCCGATTTGAGCTCTAAACGTAAACTGTTAACAAAACATGACGAGTTGTGTTTTCTCTTGTCAGCTACATAAAAACTTTTTAAAATTTAAATATTTTCAAATGCAGTTTGGTGTGATGGTGATGTTATTGGACCAGAGTGCTGCTGTGTTTATGGTGATTTTTACCAAACACCTCAGTTTCCCTCAAACATGTGGAGTTGTGTTTTATCTTGTCGACTACATGAATGTATATATGTATGTATATATATATATATATATATATATATGTGTGTGTGTGTGTGTGTGTGTGTATATATATATATATATATATATATATATATATATATATATATATATATATATATATATATATATATATATATATATATATATATAATGTATATATATATGTTTAAATGTTGTTTTTGGATGGTGTCACTGTGGATGAGAACTAAATACTCAAATATTTAACAAAGCATAAAGTTGTGTTTTATCTTGTCGACTACATGAAGAAAGTTTAAAATGCAAACATTATTGAATGGCGTTATCATGATTTCTTTTTAGAATTTCTAAAAATTATATATTTTCAAATGGTGATTTTATTGGATTGAAATCTTTGTCGATGGCGTCAATGCCGATTTTAACGGAACGCTTTAACAAAACACGAAGAGTTTCACACTTCAATGTTTAACAAAACACGTAGAAAGAAAGTTGAAAGAAAAAATTTTGAAATTTAAAGATTTTGAACCAAAGACTTAAAAGCTTCTTTTTGCCTGATGGCGATACATTTTGGATCATATATTTAGTTTTTAAGCAGATCCTGATCTGAGTTGTTTTCTGAGCTTTTGTTTTTGAGGTTGTGTGATGTTGAGATTGTGTCTTATTGAGGTTGCGTGTGTTGTCGAAGCTGTGTGTTGTTGAGGTTGTGTTTGATGTTGAGGTTGTGTGTGTTGTCAAGGTTGTGCGTGATGTTGATGTTTGTGTGTGATGTTGAGGTTGTGTGTGTTGTCGAGGTTGTGTGTTGAGATTGTGTTTGATGTTGAGGTTGTGTGTTGAGATTGTGTTTGATATTGAGGTTGTGTGTTGTTGAGATTGTGTTTGATGTTGATGTTGAGGTTGTGTGTTGAGATTGTGTTTGATATTGACGTGTGATGTTGAGGCTGTGTGATGTTGAGATTGTGTTTGATGTTGAGGTTGTGTGATGTCGAGGCTGTGTGATGTCGAGGCTGTGTGATGTTGAGGTTGTGTGATGTTGAGGTTGTGTGTTGAGATTGTGTTTGATATTGACGTTGTGTGATGTTGAGGCTGTGTGATGTTGAGGTTGTGTGTTGAGATTGTGTTTGATGTTGAGGTTGTGTGTTGAGATTGTGTTTGATATTGACGTGTGATGTTGAGGCTGTGTGATGTTGAGGTTGTGTGTTGAGATTGTGTTTGATGTTGAGGTTGTGTGATGTCGAGGCTGTGTGATGTTGAGGTTGTGTGTTGTTGAGGTTGTGTGTTGAGATTGTGTTTGATATTGACGTTGTGTGATGTTGAGGCTGTGTGATGTGATGTTGAGGCTGTGTGATGTCGAGGCTGTGTGATGTTGAGGTTGTGTGTTGTTGAGGTTGTGTGTTGAGATTGTGTTTGATATTGACGTTGTGTGATGTCGAGGCTGTGTGATGTTGAGGTTGTGTGTTGTTGAGGTTGTGTGTTGAGATTGTGTTTGATGTTGAGGTTGTGTGATGTCGAGGCTGTGTGATGTTGAGGTTGTGTGATGTCGAGGCTGTGTGATGTCGAGGTTGTGTGATGTTGAGGTTGTGTGTTGTTGAGGTTGTGTGATGTTGAGGTTGTGTGTTGAGATTGTGTTTGATATTGACATTGTGTGATGTTGAGGCTGTGTGATGTCGAGGCTGTGTGATGTTGAGGTTGTGTGTTGTTGAGGTTGTGTGTTGAGATTGTGTTTGATATTGACATTGTGTGATGTTGAGGCTGTGTGTTGAGGTTGTGTGTTGAGATTGTGTTTGATGTTGAGGTTGTGTGATGTCGAGGCTGTGTGATGTTGAGGTTGTGTGTTGTTGAGGTTGTGTGTTGAGATTGTGTTTGATATTGACATTGTGTGATGTTGAGGCTGTGTGATGTTGAGGCTGTGTGATGTTGAGATTGTGTGTGATGTTGAGGCTGTGTGATGTTGAGATTGTGTTTGATGTTGAGGTTGTGTGATGTCGAGGCTGTGTGATGTTGAGGTTGTGTGTTGTTGAGGTTGTGTGTTGAGATTGTGTTTGATATTGACGTTGTGTGATGTTGAGGCTGTGTGATGTTGAGGTTGTGTGTTGTTGAGGTTGTGTGTTGAGATTGTGTTTGATGTTGAGGTTGTGTGTCTTATTGAGGTGTGTGTTTTCCTGCAGCAGAGCGTGATTCAGAGGCGTGTTTGTGTGTTTTTGGCATTGAGGTTAAAGTGCTGACTGCCGGCTTTAATCTGATTGTTGTACAAACAGACGGTTGATCACTAAAGTTTTTTTGTTTCTGCTTTTTTATTTAATAATTTTCCTGTTGGCGGTGGCGGCGGTGGCTGGGTTAAACTCTGGTGGCTTCATGTTTTTACTGTGATTTAAAAACAAACTCTGTGTCCCCGCTGTGTCCCTGCTGTGTCCCCGCACGCCTCACTTCCTGTTAGGAAACAGGTGGGAAACAGGGAGGAGAGGAAACGAGCCGAGGAAACACAAACATGATGCAAACAGTGACGGCTGGTGAAGAAACCCGCCGACTCGTGTTTTCATCCAGGAACTCTGAGACAGAAGAGCTGACTCGTCTCCCACTAACCCTTTCCTCACAGAGGCGCTACAGAGCCTCGATGAGGTCCCTTCTTCATGCCTCCTTTTTTGTTTGCACACAAAATCAAACAACAGTGAGCCGGCGTGACGTTTAACGCAGCAGCGTGGGTCGCTCGTGTAACGCGTGACATACGTGTCAGCAGCTGTTTGTAAACAATAACAATGACATCACGTCAGTAACAGTCATTCAGCGTCCTGTTTTATGGCGGCTGATCTCGTCCTCTGCTTATTAAAGTTTTACTTTAGAAAAATGTGGCTTTTTTTTCTCTGAAATGTTTTGGTCATTTTTAAAGGCAAAATGAATTTTGGGGGATGTTTTTTTCTTTGCTTTTTTTCCCTTTAAGAGTCTCCTGACCATTTTTAAAGAAAAAAATGGGCTTTCTCTTTTCTTTGAAAAAAATGCTGTTTTTTTGGCAATTTTTAAAGAAAACATTTTTGTTTTTGGTGTTTTCTTTTCCTTCAAAAACACTGGAAATGTTATTACTTTTACTATTACTTAGAAGACACGCCCCCTTCTGTAAAAAAAAAAACAAACCAAAAAACAACTTGGTGTTTTCTTTTTTTCTTTGAAAGTCTTTGACATTTTCTGACGATGCCACCGAAGTTCGGTTCGGTGTAAGCAGAGACTCTAAAGCGCCGTCTCTGATAAAAAGGTTTTCATCAGCATGTCGACCTGCTGCGCTCGCTGGTTGTTCTCGCGTCCGTAACTCAGGTGGAAACGTTTCCTTTAGTGCGCCGAACTTTGGAGGGAATAAAGTAAATTTACCTGACGGCCTTTTTCATCCGCAGGAACCTGATATGGAGGACGAGAAATGACAAAAGTATCAAATAAATAGTAAGAAAAAAAATAGTAATTTTCAACTTTGATATAAAACCTTAAAAATATTTGGTGCAATTTTGAAAGTTATTTTTTTATTATATCAGTATAACAGGCAATAATATGACAACTCTTGTGTCCTCAGCAGAATGAAACAGTGAGAGAAATGGCGGCTGTTTCTGATGTATCGATAGTACAGGAAGTAAGAATAATTTAATTTAATAATTTAAATTCATCTAATAATTTAATTTAAACACTAAGTTCTGGTATGGGTTGGGTTTGGTGTGTGTGTTCCTGGAAATGACAGAGGCAGTATGATAGCCGTGATCATCATTGCGCTTATCGATGCTGATTTATTGATCAGACGTACAGACTCGGTCTTTTACCATCCCATAATGTACACACTCAGCCCCGACAGGTCAGTTATTATTTCACATGGTGAAGTCGTTTATTTCTCAACTGAATGTTTCCACACAAAGTTTTTCTGCCGCAGAGTGAAGAAATCGACACAGACGATCACATTTATCTCCAGTCACTTCTGCTGTCCAGCTGAGTGATGATGAGAATAATAATAATAATAATAATAATAATAATAATAATAATATATTTCATACATGTGTCACCGTCTTTACAGGGCTTAATGTCACAAATTTCGGTGTTTTTTTGCAGCCTTAGACCGGTCCAGAGTCCTGGTCACCTTCTGACGTAGGTGCAACACTACGCACAGGAAGTCCTTCACTTCCTGTTGCGCAGTTTGTTTCCTGAGCTTTGTTCTGTTTTTGACACCTGAGCGAGCGCGACTGATCTGCAGTTAACTTCTCACTCTGCAGCATTGAAACAAAGTGCATAAAGTTGAACTTTTCTTATCCGACATCCACACTGACACTTCTTCATTTTAAACACCGTAACTGTTGCTACGATAACGCCGAGCGCTCACGCTGCTGCGACGTTTCTGAGCCCAGGGTCATGTGATATGTGTTTTCAAGCATCATAGTATGAACAGAGTTGTGTGTCTGTGTACAGACATTATTTTCCTTTAAAAATGCCAACTTATCTCCTCTGTTTTGGTTATCATCTCCTATATATGGAATATCTCCTTCATATAACACATTACCTCCTACATGGGGACATTATCTCCTGCCTATGGGATGTTATCTCCTATGCGTGGAATATTATTTCCTTCTTATGGGTTATCAACTCCCTACACATGATATTATCTTCTATGTACGTCATATTGCCTCCAATAAAGGGGTACTATCTCCTGAGTACAGGATATTATCTCCTACGTTTGAGATATAACCTCCTATGTATGGGATGTTATCTCCTACATACGGAATTTTATCTCCTTGTGCGGACTATTATCTCCTACGTACAGGATATTACCTTCTACTTACAAGATATTATCTCCTAGATATTTTTTCCTAATTACAGAATGTTTTCGCCTACGTAAAGGATTTTATCTCCTACCTACAAGACATTATTTCCTATGTATGGAGTTTTATCTCCTACATATTAGATATTATCTCCTACTTGTTGGATACTATCTCCAACTGAGATATTATCTCCTATGTATGGAATATTATCTTCTACATAAGGGGTATTATCTCATTCATACAGGGCATTATCCTCTACTTACAGAATATTACCTTCCTACATACGAAGTATTATCTCCTACATACGGGATATTACCTCCCACTTACAAGATATTATTTCCGACCTACAGAATGTTATCTCCTACATATGGGATTTTATCACTTACATACAGGAAGTAATGTCCTAAGTCCTAAGATACTATCTTCTTCGTACGGGATATACTCATATGTTTAGAATACTGTCTCCTACGTATGGGTACTATCTCTTATGTACAGGATATTATCACAAACGTGCACAATATTATCTTCTATGTACAGAATATTATCTCCTACATATGGGATTTTTATCTCCTACATACAGGATATAATCTCTTATGAACGCAGTATTATCTCCTACGAACATAATATTATCTCCTACATGCTGGTGTGTGTGGAGATTGCTGTCATGTTAGAGTAAAAATGTTTGTGTGGATGTAGTTTAAAACTTTTAGCCCGTTGGCAACAACCACCGGAGCTCTGAGAGAAAATCAGAAAAAAAACAGGAGATAAATCATGGAGGGCCTTAAACGTGATCAATGAAATCTTAAAATCTCAAACTGAGCGGGGGTCAGTGAAGCGAGGCACTGATGACATTTATGATGAGTGGAGATGTGACAGAGTAAAAGCTCGTGTGACCTTCTCGACATCGGCGTCAGAGGAAAGACTCTTCATGATCGAGCTTCTCTGTTTTAAACATGAGAGTCAGAGTGAGTGTGATTGACGACGTTTGTTTAAAATCAAACTGTCCTCGGCGTCTCCAGGTCACCCTGCCCGACCACGTGTCGCTCATCAGTGTTGACATGTGGCGCCGGCGTGTGTTCCAGGTTTACAGCGAGCGGCGTCCTGTTGCGTGTGTGTGCGTGCGTGTGTGTGTGTGTGTGTGAAGGGGGCGTCTCCTCGTCCTGTCGCCAATCTGACAAAGTGCTGAAATCATCAGCTGAGTGACGGGATCCTCTAACCTGCAGAGCTGTCAGCTGCTGCGTCACATGACTGATGAGCTCAAACTGAGAATTATTATTATTATTATTATTATTATTAATTTTTAAAGAAAACCATAGGTTTCATCTTTCGGCTTTTTCTTTTCTTCTTTTTTAGCGTTTTGGCTAGATGGTGAAATAATGTTTGCATCTTATATATTTGAATAACGCTGGGCAAGTTGGGCAAGAGGGGGGTCTTTAAAAAGTCATGGAAAAGTTTTGAAATTTTAGGGAACTCTATACTGTTTGAGCTGTTATTCAGAAATGCAAACCACAAAAACAGACCTGTTCTTTGATTCATAGAAGTATTTGTAACTTTAACTTAATTTATTTTTTGGAGTTAAGAAGAGCACAACATGTGCAAGCAGCAGTCAGATGCAGAGTGAAGCCTATAGAGTCAATAATACTAAAAACTGAGGGGGAGAAGATAATAAACATATATCAGATGTTCACCTGAAAGCATTCTGCGTCTTGAATTTCACTGACTGATCAATAAAGATAATCACATGTATAATAAAGGAACTTGAGTGGCAGCTCTTCATGCTGCTGTTAAACAGCCTGCAGGTTAATCCTCTCTGACAAACCGGTTTTTAAAGCAGCAGGATTATAACCTGTCTGCTGGACCGGCGTGTGACATTAAACACGAGCTGCTGACGGACAGGAAGGAACCACCAAAATAAAACCCGGCTATGAGGAAATGGAATTTTCCTTTCAACACTGTCAGGCGTTTTTTTTTTTTGTTTTGTTCCATGAAAGACGTGTTGACTGAAAGCCTGACCCAACCCTTTATCTGGTGATGAAGATGATGGTGGTGATGGTGATAATGATCATGGTGGTGATAGTTATAATGGTGATGATGGTGATGATGATGATCATGGTGATGATGATGATGATGGTGGTGGTGATAGTTATAATGGTGATGATGATGGTGATGATGATGATGATGGTGGTGGTGATAGTTATAATGGTGATGATGATGATGGTGGTGATAGTTATAATGGTGATGGTGATGATGGTGGTGATAGTTATAATGGTGATGGTGATGATGATGATGATGATGATGATGATGATGATGATGATGATGATGGTGGTGATAGTTATAATGGTGATGATGATGATGGTGGTGATAGTTATAATGGTGATGATGGTGATGATGATGATCATGGTGATGATGATGATGATGGTGGTGGTGATAGTTATAATGATGATGATGATGATGATGATGATGATGATGATGATGGTGGTGGTGGTGATAGTTATAATGGTGATGATGATGATGATGGTGGTGGTGATAGTTATAATGGTGATGGTGATGATGGTGATGATGATGATGATGATGATGATGATGATGATGATGGTGGTGGTGATAGTTATAATGGTGATGGTGATGATGATGATGATGATGATGATGGTGATAGTTATAATGGTGATGGTGATGGTGATGATGATGATGATGATGATGGTGGTGATAGTTATAATGGTGATGGTGATGATGATGATGATGATGGTGGTGATAGTTATAATGGTGATGATGATGATGATGATGATGATGATGATGATGATGATGATGGCGGTGGCGTTTAAAGCCTTGCAGACATGAGTGAAGGAACTTGTATGGAGGAAGCTGTCTGGCGAACATGAGGAAGTGATGCGGGCTTGATGAAATCCGGCGAGCGTCAGAGTGACGTTTGCTCTGCGCCGTGTTCTGTTTGTTCAGGTTTTGAAACGTCTGATGCAGATTAAATAATAAAATAATTTTAAAAATGCTTATGTAATAAACAGAAACACCTATGAAATGAATAAAATAGCTGAAATTAAATAAATAAGTATGTCTTTAAAACAAATAAAAATGCCTTAAATAAATAAACAAGCCTACAAAATAAATAAATATGGTTATATACAAATATTTTAAAAAAGCCTTGCATAAATAAAAATGTCTTTAATAAATAATTAAATGTCTATGAAATAGTTAAAAATGGCTTAAATAAAGTTAATAAATATGCCTTAAATAGAATAAATAAATATGCCCATGAAATAAATAATCATGGCTATAAAATAAATAAATGAATGCGCACATGAAACAAATAAAATGCCGTAAAGTAAATAAGTATGCCTATGAAATCAATCCTAAAAAGGAATAGATTAGACAATAAATACCTAGATGTTAAAGTCCTAAAAAAATCTTAAAAAAGTTTGTTTCATGTACCTTTTTTTCTTTTACAGAACAATGAATAACAACTAAAAACCATCTTCATGTGTAAATGACTGTGTGGAGGAAGGATCGCTGCAGTTATTCCTCACAGATATAAAGACGTTAAAATTAGAAACACAACAGTCAGGTCTTGTCCAGACATGCTGCGGCAGCATCACATGAGGTCACAGGGGGACAGGAGTGTCCTCGGCCTGTCCGTCCCTGCAGACCTTTATCAGCCGCCGCTCGCTCGTGTTTATGCGGCTGGAAAGTTTTGGAAGCAGCCAGGCGAGCGTGAAGGCGTGTTTACCTGCAGCTGGCTGTTTTCTCGAGGAGCTCTACTCCCCCAGCAGCCGGTCCAGCCTCGCGTCACACTCACGGCGGGCAAAGTGGATCCGAAAGAGGCTGAGAGATAAACATGTGACGCTCAGGAGTTTGAAAACACGCCGTCACACTTCAGGTTCAGATCCTGAATCATGTCCCGTCGGGTCTGAACACGTTTACAACACACCGGGGTTCAGCATTAACGTTTTACATTTGTTTCTTTATTATCATCTTTATTACATCTCTCTAAAGATGAGTTTGGCTGAGAGCATTTATCTTCTATGTACAAGCTATTATCTCCTGCATGTGAGATATTGTCTCCTCTGTACGAGATTTTATATCCCATGCACAGAAAATTATCTCCCCCCTCTATGATGTTATCTCCTATATAGAAATGATCTCTTACGAACGAGATATTAACTCCTATGTATGGAATATTATCTCCTATGTACAAGGGCTGATCTCCAATGTACAGAATGTTATGTCCAACTGAAGGGATATTATCTCCCACGTACAGAGTAGTATTTTGTACATAAGAGATATGATCTCCTAAATACGAAATATTATCTCCTATGTTTGGAATATTATCTCCTCTGTATGTGATATTATCTCCTACCTGTAAGATCTTATTTCCAATGGACAAAATATTATCTTCTACGTATGGGTAGGGCTGGGTGATATGGAAAAAAGTCTATATTTCGGTAGTCGATATTTTTTTTCATATCAGTCCACATCAATATATATCACGATATACATCAAATCAGCATTTCTGTCGAGCTTAAAGGTCCCTTTGACTCCTCAGTGAGATATGAAGATATCATCAGGTTCATTTGGGTTTAAATATTTATTTTCTGTCAGACATTGAACATGACAAATATACTGTAGAACAGCATCACCAACTGGAGGACCTATTCTACTAAAACTCACAGAGGTCCAGGTACTAAAATGTCCTCCCAGCAAAGGTCCGAGCCTCATACCTAAAATCAATATCACCATTAACTGAACATTTTACTTTGATTACGATTAAAGAACGATTATTCTGCTTTTTTTTGTGTGTTTTGTTTTTTGCCCTCATAGTTCACTGACACAGTGTCATGTGACCATGGTGTGTTGGAGTGTAATAAACATATGATTTATTATTATTTATTAAACTTTCCAGCATTATATAAAAATGAAAAGCTCCATCTGAAACAAACTTCAGGTAAATGAAGCACATTGTGCTGATAATAGGCCAACCTCTCCTGACTGCAGGACTCTGACTTCAGCTTCTGTCAAACTTCTGTGCTGTTAATCATTTTACTCAGGAATTAAAAACTTTTGAGTCGGCCTACTTCTCCTATAGCTGCCAACAGCCTGCCAAGTCTTAAGAAGTCACTTTCACCTCTGCAGATGTGTCTGTTTCAGACACTTTGGTGCTGTGAGGAGAAGCTGCGCTCTGTTTGTCTGTCTCACTGCGCTGCTGTCGGACCATCAGCTGTTTGATCCGCCATGATGAAATGCTGTGGCTGTCAAACATTCAGCTGTTCTACAGTCAAAATCATTCACTGCATTTGGTTTTCCGTGGCACTATTCTTATTATCATTGATATTCTGTCGACTGCTCATATACTATTGAGGAAAAATTACTTTGCGACAGATATCGTATCGCCCAGCCCTTGATATGGGATATTATTTCCTACGCAAGAAATATTATCTCCTACAGACGAGGTATGATCTCCTACCTATGTAATACTATCTCCTTCTTATAGGGAACTACCTCCCACAGGTGGGATATTATATCTTTCGTACGAAATAATATCTGGTACATACAAGATATGATCTCCAGCATTTGTAATAGTATCTCCTCCTGCTGGGATATTATCTCCATGTATGAGATATCCTGCGTATAAAGTATTATCTCCTGTGTATGTGATATTATCTTCTACATACAGGATATTATCTCTTAGGTACAGACTAATATCTTCGTGCACTCTGAATTGGGCTTCATTCTGCTCAACTTTCTCACTCGCAAAACAGCCTCGTTAAGTTTACCTAAAAGTTTGTCTCCTGACTTTTTTTTTTTTGGTTACATTTGGGGCGGCAGATGTGTTGTTGGTGTTTGAGGAGAAGCGCACTGACAGTGTTTGTGTGTTCGAGTCCTGCAGCTCGTCGTCCGTCTGCAGATAAAAATAGCTCACTCATGAACACAACTTCATCTCTGAAAACTAGAACCCGTGAAAGAGTTTTAATTTGTGCTTTGAAGTGATCTAAATATAACGGCGGCGGCGGCGGCGGCAGTGTGTTCTGCTCTGTGACAGGAAGCAGCCATCAGCTGGAGCTGCTGCTGTAAACGGTTTACTGGCTGTTAAAACACGTCAGACGGCCGTGTTTCTCATCAAAGTCTCGCCTCGTTTCTTCTTCTTTTTTCTTTTTTCCGCTTCAGAGTCAAACCGGACACGTGAGGAGGAGAAACGACTGTGTTTGTCACTTCCTGTTTGTGTGTTGTGGCGTCAGCTGTTGAAGAAAGTGGTTCACACTCGATGGTTGTGTTTCCTGTCCCAGTGTTGCTCTCTGACAGAGCCGCAGGATCAGAGTCATCGATATGTGATCACAATCGATACTGAGGAAAACGATAATGTGATCACGATCGATACTGAGGATAACGCGTCTCTGATGAGGACAGCTCGTTAAGCCTCACGCAGCTCGGCGGCTCAGTGCGGCCCCTCTTAACTTAACTGAAACAAGTTTCTCGGATTTTTAGGAAATGTTTAGAATTTTAGGTCGTTTCAGTAGTATTCAAGTATTTCAGTGATTTTGGGACATTTCTGGGATTTTGGGACATTAGGGTCTTAGCTAGGACCTCTATGGGGGGTGGGGGATCCTCCTTTGACTCTTTTTTGGTCAGCATGGACACTAAAAGGACAAAAATAATTCACAGTGTCAGTCACGTTATTTTGCAAATTTCCTGCTGTTGGCGACCCGTAATACTCGTTTATGAAAGCGAACTTCATTTCCAGGCGCACGAAGGTCTCTGCGGTCTGTGAAGGGGACTCGTCTGTGATCTGTAGGAAAATGTATAGAGGCATTTTTGATGAAAATGAAGAGTAAAACTGTTTCTTTGAAATGCATTTTTTAACAGTGAGTCATTAAAAGTTTCTCCGCACAGGAAGAGTCGAGCTCACTGCACACTTCTGAACACTTTCCCTCTTAAATCGTCCGTTTGTCTCTCGGGCGCGCGGGTGTCGGTCGGCCCCCAGTGAGGCTCCGTGGTGACAGACCATAATAACCCAGATCATTTATCTCAGACCACTTCCTCCTCGGCTTCCTGCTGCGATGAAACAAACAAACTGACGATATTTCCTCTGATGATTGACGAGAAGCGTTGATCATGTTTCACGTCTGTGAAATGAGCCGTTAGTGTTTCTGCTCGTCATCTGTTTGAAAGACGGACAGACTGACGTGTCTCTTGCTCTGTCCTCCCTCCCTCCTCTTCCTCTCTCCAAACCTCTCAGAGTTTTCAAGAAGTCGAGCCCCAACTGTAAGGTGAGTCGCCTCCTTCATCCTCCTGACGAACGCCTTTCAAAAATCCTGCAATTTTGTTTCAAAAACCTGTAAAATAACACATGATGTGTTCAAGGACTGTCGGGATTTGAAATTGAGTTATAATTTCTGATTTACAGTTTCTGGTAATTAATGGGGTCATTTCGGCGATTTATAAAGAAAAATGTTTTCTATAAAATAAAAAATAAAATCCCCAAAAGAGACACCATTTATCAGTCAGAAACTGTAAAAACAGAAATCATCGTTTAATATTCACATTTCTGACAGCCTGTGAACACATCGTGTGTCATTATCCAGGTTATACATTTTCAAAGAAAAAAATCTACATTTATTCTTTAGATATCGTCCAAAAATTTGTTAGAATTGCCAAAATATTTTCTTTAAAAAGCTCTGATAAAAAACCAATAAAGGACTATTGCCAAGAAATTATAAAAAAAATAATAAAGAAAAAAGAAAGAAATCATGCCTATCACCAAATTGTTTTCTTTGAAATTGTCATAAAATAAATCCAAACTCTAGCCATTTCTAGTCGTATGCCCCTCCTCTAAAGCCAAAATAAAACAGCAGTCCAAAAAATGATTTAACCTGCCTTCCCCTTTTGCACGTCCCCCTCCCTTCTCATAAATAATGAACAGTCCCTAAGTTATATTTAAATATTCAGTTCTAATCCTATTCTGAATTCATTATTTTTTAAATAATATATATTTGAAAAGCTGTTATATAGAGATGAAAAAGAGCAGATGAGGAGTATCGAGTTCAGAGAATTTATGGTCTTTGAATGTCTTCAAGTCCTGGAAAAAGTCCAATGTACAATATGTGACGTGTGCCGCAGAAACAGCGGAGGGCTCTGTTCTTCTCAATATTTCCTGCTGAGATGTGATGGAAAAAACTTTAATTGAACATTTTTAGATTTAAATCCAGCAGATAAAACAGAATAAAGAGTCGTGTGTGTGCAGGTGACAGTTTACCTGGGAAAGAGAGACTTTGTGGATCACCTGGACCACGTGGACCCCGTAGGTGAGTCAGCTCATCTGCATCCGTTTCTTCTTTATATCCAAGTTTTATTTTGAAAGTCCTGTGAGTTCTGTGTCACAAGATATAAACGTTAGTTTCCGTATTTCCGAACTCTTCATGAGCAGCGGTCATTTCTCACACGGAGGTTCAGCTTTCATGTAAACTGCAGCCGAGCGCTGATTCAAAAGTGACATGAAGTTACAGATGAAGAGCTGAGTGAGTTTAATGTCCCTGATGTTATTTAATTTGTGACTCTGTGTGTGTGTGTGTGTGTGTGTGTGTGTGTGTGTGACAGATGGAGTGATCCTTGTTGACCCTGAGTACCTGAAGGACAGGAAAGGTACGAGAAGACGCTGCTCTGTTTGAGTCAGACGGCTTCTTTATTCAGCAGCTTTCAGCACGATTAAATAACGTCAGACGCTGGAAATACACCTGTGTTTAATGGCAGCATCACTCCTCCTCCTTTTACTCCTCCCTTTACTCCTCCTCCTCCTTTTACCCCTCCCTTTACTCCTCCTCCTCCTTTTACCCCTCCCTTTACTCCTCCTCCTCCTTTTACCCCTCCCTTCACTCCTCCTCCTCCTTTTACTCCTCCCTTTACTCCTCCCTGCAGTCTTCGTCACGCTCACCTGTGCGTTTCGATACGGCCGTGAGGACCTGGACGTCCTGGGTCTGTCCTTCAGGAAGGATCTCTACATCTCCACCTTCCAGGTCAGAGCTCCTCCTCCTCAAGCTCCTCCCACTGCGGCGTTAACCAAAAATCTGCAGGTTCAATATTGTCTCCTCTTCTGTCTCTCTGTCCCTGTCCCTTCGTCCCTCCGTCCCTCTCAGGCGTTCCCTCCGGTGCCCGAGGAGAAGAAACCCAACAGTCGTCTGCAGGAGCGTCTGCTGAAGAAACTGGGCCAGCACGCACACCCGTTCTACTTCACCGTGAGTCTCTGCCGCTCGCTGCCGTCACGCCGTCGAGATGAATCGAATGATTCATTTAAGCTTTTATCGACCCGGAGAGCTGGCTGTATTTTATTCAAAAACACGGGAAGAAGAGCATAAGCAACAAAAGAAGAAATGACCCAGAAGTTAGCAAGAGATCAGTGAAAAGTACGAAAAAAAGCCAGAAACCTGAAAAAAGAAGCGAGACATGACGGGAAAAAGCCTAAAACGTGCTTCATAATAACAGAATTTAGAGGGAGAATGATGGACAGCGTTCAGGCCGTCGGAGGAGGCTGAGCCTTCGATTCGGACGAGGCTTTTATTCCAAGTTTTTCAGAATGATGTTTTTGTCATCTGCGTGTTTTCGCTCTATAACGTTTTCGTTCGTCCAGCGCTTGTCGTAGATAATGTCACTTTTTCTCAGGACAAAACAAAATGTCACATTTGTTTTGAAATAAACGTTTTGGTTAAATTTTCCCTCTTTAATTTTGTTTTTTCAAAATAGGTCCAAAAAGTCTGAAATCTAACGAGCCGAAAGTGCAGGAACCGTAACCAAAGCTCATGCTGATGAGTGAACGAACGAACGAACGAACGAACGAGTGAACGAGTGAGTGAGTGAGTGAGTGAGTGAGTGAGTGAGTGAGTGAGTGTATGAACGAGTGCAGATGAACAGGAAGTGTTTGCAAAGCTCTGACTGTCCTGTTGTTGTTGTGGTTTGTGCTGACTCAGATTCCTCAGAACCTCCCGTGTTCAGTCACTTTACAGCCCGGCCCAGAGGACACTGGGAAGGTAACACACACACACACACACACACACACACACACACACACACCAGATATGTTTGTTTGTCAGTCTGATGAAGTCAGAGTAATCAGTCCAGCTCAGGTAGAGTTTTGTGATTTAATAACTAACATTAATTATAGAATGAAGGTGGCGAGCTTTGATAATCGGCGCCTGCGTCTCGACCTGTGACCTCACTACGGCACGCCTTAAATTACAGCGAAAACAAAATAAATGAAATCTGTTGTGCAGCAGTGTGTCGGGGCCGGGCATTTTTAGCAGCTCGGCACCAGAATGTTGATTCTGGATCACGAGTCTTAAACTCACAACCTCAGACGTTCGGTCAGTGTCCCGGTGAGCTCCGCCACAGAAACCAGCACCGACCAGCAGGGGGCAGGACATCAGCTGTCTGTGCATGAAAAGACAGGTTTCAAACTGCTGCCAAAAATTCACTCAAGACTAACCTCCGAGAATCGGCAGACTTCATGCAGACAGCAGAGAGATGTTGATCTTTAGTTTTTACAATTGATTTGATCCAATAGTGAAAAACGGATGTTTAAAGACGCCGTTTTCCCACAGACTGCCATGGCAGCTAAAGTTTGTCAAATTTTTAATTTATTTAATTTAATTTTTTTTAAAGAAGTTTAAGTGTATGTTTACAGCAGCGTTTACAGTCACACACTTTGATGCACCGTCGGCTCAGTTTTTGATAAACCTAAAATCTGTGTGGACGGTTTGTCGGACAGTCTGAAGACGCCTGCAGCAAGTTTGGTGTCGATTTCGGTTTAATTAGTTTGACAGTTTGTAATAAAAACAGAGTGATGGACTTCATCATTTGTCCCACAGTGAAGTGAACAACAGCTTCTTCACACATTTTGATGTAAGTTTCAAAGCTGCAGCACGTACGAACGATTTGTTCTGAATTTTCAAACTTTTGTAATACAGACGGTCGCTGTAGCGCCACCATCAGGTCTGTTTACCTGTGTACATAATAATATTAGAATAAAAGCTTTGCTGTCCGGCCCCTAATAAATATATTTTAAAAATCAGCTACGTATAATAAGATGTTGCAGAGCAGAGTTTTCAATTTTTAGAAATATTATAGAAGATTGTGTCAGAAATAAGAGTTCTTCCAAAAACTCATTAAAGAGACGATTATTTTTAAAGATTCGGAGAAAAGATTCAAAGTGAATTTACAGACGTGATAAACTGAAGCCGCTCGGTCACAGATCAGAGTCAGTAAAACAGCGTGAGGGGAAGCTGTGTCCACAGGTGTGTCCACAGGTGTGTCCACAGGTGCGAGTGTTTATTTTGTGCTGGTCTCGTGTGTCTCTGCAGGCGTGCGGCGTCGACTTTGAGATCAGAGCTTTCTGTGCCAAGTCAATAGAAGAGAAGATTCATAAGAGGTGAGTTCACAGCTGCTTGTTGATGTTGATGTTGTTGATGATGTTGATGATGTCGTTGATGTTGATGTTGATGTTGATGTTGTTGATGTTGATGTTGTTGATGATGTTGTTGTTGTTGATGTTGTTGTAGATGTTGATGTCGTTGATGTTGATGTTGTAGATGTTGATGTCGTTGATGTTGATGTTGTAGATGTTGTTGATGTTGTTGATGTTGATGTTGATGTTGTTGATTTTGATGTTTTTGATGATGTTGATGTTTATGTTGTTGTTGATGTGTTGATGATGTTGATGTTGATGTTGTTGATGATGTTGATGTTGATGTTGTTGTTGATGATGTTGCAGATGTTGTTGATGTTGATGTTGTTGATGTTGATGTTGATGTTGTTGTTGATGATGTTGCAGATGTTGTTGTTGATGTTGATGTTGTTGTAGATGTTGATGTTGTTGTTGATGATGTTGTTGATGATGTTGTAGATGTTGATGTTGATGATCTTGATTTGTTGACGTTGATCCTGATTTTGTTGTTGTTGATGTTGTTGTTGATGTTGATGTTGTTGATGTTAATGTTGTTGTTGATGTTGTTGTTGATGTTGATGTTGTTGATGTTAATGTTGTTGTTGATGTTGTTGATATTGTTGATGTTGTTGATGTTAATGTTGTTGTTGATGTTGTTGTTGATGTTGATGTTGTTGATGTTAATGTTGTTGTTGATGTTGTTATTGTTGATGTTGTTGATATTGTTGTTGATGTTGTTGATATTGTTGATGTTGTTGATGTTAATGTTGTTGTTGATGTTGTTGATATTGTTGTTGATGTTGTTGATATTGTTGATGTTGTTGTTGATGATGTTGTAGATGTTGATGTTGATGATCTTGATTTGTTGACGTTGATCCTGATTTTGTTGTTGTTGTTGTTGTTGTTGTTGTTGTTGTTGTTGTTGTTGCAGGAACTCGGTGCGTCTGGTGATCCGGAAGGTTCAGTACGCTCCGGAGAAGCCGGGCCCTCAGCCCATGGTGGAGACGACCCGCAGCTTCCTGATGTCGGACAGATCTCTTCACCTGGAGGCCTCACTGGACAAGGAGGTACACACACACACACACACACACACACACACACACACACATATGTTTTAAAAAATTATAAAGACAGACAGTCGGTCTGTTTTAAATAAAGACACTGTGTCCCCGTAAGACGATGACAGCACACTGACAAACGTCTTTTTTCCCATGATGCATTGTGTGCAGCTGTATTACCACGGCGAGCCCATCAGCGTCAACGTTCACGTCACCAACAACTCCACCAAGACCGTCAAGAGAGTCAAGATCTCCGGTATGTCCCTCCGTCTGTCCTCTTCTGCGTCTCTACTTATTCATTCCTGGTTTTTTATCTTATTCTGTTTTTTCTTCTTCGTCTTCTTTTTACTTCCAGTTTTTGTTTTCTGTTCTTCTGTCTCTTTGTCTTCATCTTTATTTTCTTATTATTCTTCACCTTTGACTTCTTTATCGCCTTTGTCTTCTTTTTCTTCGTTTTTGTTCTCTTCATGGTACTCTTCTTCTTCGTCTTTGTCTTCATTCTCTTTTTTGCTGTCTGTCCTGTCCGTCTTTGTTGTCGTCTTTTCCTTTTTCTCTTTGATTGACGGTGATCACGTGTCCTCTCAGCAGTGGTGGACAGAGACGTTCATGTTTCATTTAGATGATTTTCTGGATGTTTTCTGTGGAGCTTCAGCTGATGGGACGTCCTGTCTGTCTGTGTGTCTCCGCAGTGCGTCAGTACGCAGACATCTGTCTCTTCAGTACTGCCCAGTATAAATGTCCAGTGGCCCAGCTGGAGGCAGAGTAAGTCCCACTGTGATGTCTCCGAGGAAGAGGATGTTTGCTCCTTTTAATCCAGAAAGAAACGGCATGACCGAGTTATTAACACAGCTTGTGCAGTCCTGGAAAACCTGGGAAAGTCATGGAATCTGAAAAAGGCAATTTCCAGGCAGAAAAAAAATTGGAAAACTAAATATACCCTGAAAGTTTTGGAAAAGTTATTAATATTGGTTTCACAAACGCAGATAATAACACGATGTATTGAAAGACTGACAGAAATGAGGCAATCCAACCATAACTTCTGTTTTTAGTCTGTGGCTGATAAACGGTGAAATTTGGGGGATTTTAAAAGAAAACGTGCAGAATTGGAAGTTGGAAGACATGTTTTAAAAGAATAAAAATTGCTAAAATGTTTTCTTTAGAAATCACCAAAAAAAGCTAAAATGTTGTTTTTAAATATCAGAAAAAGTTTTTTTTCCTTAAAAAGCAGAAAAAATTCAAAATGTGTTTACCCCTCCCCCCAAATTTTTAAAAAGCACATTACAAACCCTCGGGCCTGAGGGTTTTAAAAACGTTAAAATAAAATAAAAAAATAAAAACATGCCTCCCCCTGTCTGCACCCCCTCACAAATAGTGAACAGTCCCTAAGTTATATTTAAATACTCAGCTGTGATCTGGTTCTGATTCTTTAAATTAATAATTAATCCAATTAAAAAGTAGTTTTATAGTCGTGAAAACGAGCCCATTATGAGTATCGATGGTTCATTCAGAGTATTTAAAATGTACCTTGAAGTCCTGGAGAAGTCCTGGAAATGTGTTGGTATGAGTGTGTGAGTGTCCTGTGTTATATAAGCGTGGTTTGATTCTGCTGACGGCTGGTCTGAAGTGAGTGGGCGGGGCTTACCTGCGTGTGGTCTCCACAGCGACCAGGTGTCGTCCAGCTCCACCTTCTGTAAGGTGTACACTCTGACCCCGACGCTCGACAAGAACAGAGAGAAGAGAGGACTCGCTCTGGACGGGAAGCTCAAACACGAAGACACCAACCTGGCCTCCTCCACCATGTAAACACACACACACACACACACACACACAGAGCGTACAGGTGTGTACAGGTGTGTCGGGGCGGTCACGTGACCCACAGCGTCTCCGATGTGTGTTTCAGTGTGAAGGACGTCACCAACAAGGAGGTCCTCGGCATCCTGGTGTCCTACAGAGTCAAAGTCAAGCTGGTCGTCTCACGTGGAGGGTACGACACACACACACACACACACACACACACACACACACACTCACACACACACACACACACACACACACACACACACACACACACACACACACACACACACACACACACACACACTCACACTCTCACACACACACTCACACACACTCTCACACTCACACACACACGGAGTCCCCGCCCTCTGCTGACATCACTTCGTACTTCATCACTTCGGAGTTCGTACAAACATGAAAAACCTGGAAACTTCGTGGAATTTCAAAATAGCAGTATTCAGACCTGAAAACATTTTGGAAAACTATTTTTTTTAAAAAAAGTCCTGGAATTCTGTTTCACAAACCTGCACAGTAACGTGACGTGTTCAAGGACCGTCGGAAACATCAAACAATAACTTCAGTTTTCACAGTTTCTGGATCATAAAAAAGGCTTCTGATGGTTTGGAAGGTTTTGCATGCTGCTCCTCCTCCTCCTCCTCCTTTTTCTCCTCTTCCTCCTCTCTCTCCTCCTCCTCTTTCTCCTCTCTCCTCCTCCTCCTCCTCCTCCTTTTTCTCCTCTTCCTCCTCTCTCTCCTCCTCCTCTTTCTCCTCTCTCCTCCTCCTCCTCCTCCTCCTTTTTCTCCTCCTCCTCTCTCTCCTCCTCCTCCTCCTCCTCCTCCTTTTCTCCTCTTCCTCTTTCCTCCTCCTCCTCCTCCTCCTTTCTCCTCTCTTCCTCTCTCTCTCCTCCTCCTCTCTCCTCCTCCTCCTTCTCCTCCTCCTCCTCCTCTTTCTCCTCCTCCTCTTTCTCCTCTCTCCTCCTCCTCCTCCTCCTCCTCCTTTTTCTCCTCTTCCTCTTTCTCCTCTCTCCTCCTCCTCCTTTTTCTCCTCTTCCTCCTCTCTCTCCTCCTCCTCTTTCTCCTCTCTCCTCCTCCTCCTCCTCCTCCTCTTTCTCCTCTTCCTCTTCCTCTTTCTCCTCTCTCCTCCTCCTCCTCCTTTTTCTCCTCTTCCTCTTTCTCCTCTCTCCTCCTCCTCCTCCTCCTCCTCCTTTTTCTCCTCTTCCTCTTTCTCCTCTCTCCTCCTCCTCCTTTTTCTCCTCTTCCTCTTTCTCCTCTCTCCTCCTCCTCCTCCTCCTCCTTTTTCTCCTCTTCCTCTTTCTCCTCTCTCTCTCTCCTCCTCTTCCTGCCTCTCCTCCTCTCTCTCCTCCTCCTCTTTCTCCTCTCTCTCTCTCCTCCTCTCTGCTCCTGTCTCTCCTCCTTTCTCTCCTCCTCCTCCTCCTCTCTCTGCTCCTGTCTCTCCTCCTTTCTCTCCTCCTCCTCCTCCTCCTCCTCTCTCTCCTCCTCCTCCTCCTCCTCCTCCTCTCTCTCCTCCTCCTCCTCCTCCTCT